>NC_090182.1:25000273-25300273 GCF_024679245.1 Pseudorasbora parva
TGACCATAATGTATAGCGTGCACAACGCGCATATACTTTGCTCATGTAATCTACACAGATGCAACAGTTATTTTTGCAAATCATAAATTGTTACACTAAAAAAATATTAACACATGAGATGACGGAAATCATTGTGGTGTGCCACGAAGATGTGAAAAATAGGCATAAATCTAGCTCACAAATTATTCAGGCTAATTGTAGTAATTAGGAATCAGACCTGTTTGCCCAATAGTGGCAAGACATATATGTATATAAGGACATCTGACAAATTGGTTTGTCCGTCAAGAACCAGGAAAAACATTGACTGAAAAACTGAAAAAACTGTTTAACCCACGCTATTTTGGGTGGGTTTCTCCCATCCCCATACAACACAACTTCTCTGTCTTTCACTGCTCTTACAAGAACATCAGTCTCCTGGCTGTGAACCACTCCTGGCGTGCGCCTGGTAAATACGCCATAATAATAGCAATCCATAATGGAACTTGCGCACTTGATTTTAAAGGAAATGTTGGATGACGCTCTGATTGGTTTATTCACATTACGCTGAAACCACACCTATGAATAATGAAGCTACTTCAGACCAACCCATTTTAGATTTGCGCCGGGCGCAAGAGATAGCAACAGCGCCGAGACCCGCCCACAAAGTTACTTGCGCTTCGCACGTTGACACTTGCGCTTCAAATCGTTAAATAGGGCCCTCAGTGTTCACTGGCCTTTACTCTGTGGCGCTGGAAAGATCAATTCTAGTGAAACGCCTACTGGGTGCATCAGTTGTTGTACTCTTCCATTACTCTCTCTAATGTAGCCTTGAAAACAGTATAATTCTTTCTAGGGAATCAGTCCTCACATCCTAAACGCTACAATGTCTCCATATTTGTGGCATTAGAAAGTCTGATTTATTATAGTGAATAATTTCTGCCAAAGATTTTAAAGACTCAGAAGACAGGTGAATGATTTACATATTTATTCCATAAAGTATAAACAGATGGAAGGGAGCTACAATGAATCATGTTTCGTTGTATAGAAAATGTCTTGGCGTATAGGCCCAGTCCTTAATCTAAATCCTGGGGTTGTCTGAAGATAAAGGCAGGGGCGGAGCCTACCCCCGTTGGACGGACAGGGCCAACCTGGTGGTGGTGGGAGGATGGAGGGGAACGCCAGCATCATTAACTGTGAATGTGAAATAGAGAATTCTGTGCTTATATACTATAGGTGTCAAGCAGTGATTGGCAAGACCTATTATGAATAAATGACGTAGCATTACAGTCTTCCTGGTAGAACTTACGCTGGTGTATTGTCTGATTTGTTCTAGGTAATCAGTTCGTCCTAAATGGCCCCCTCTTTCCATTAGACATATATGTAGCTTTGGAAATTCTGATTCATTCTAGTGAATCAGTTCAGTAATTTCTCTTGTATGTAGCCTTGGAAAGTCTGATTTTTTAAATCTGACCTCTCTCTCTTATCAAAGCTTAGAATAAAATAAACCAGTCACTAGAACGAATAAGACTTTCCATACTATTTCTCTTAAAGGCTTAGAAAATTGTATTCATTCTAGTGAAGTGGCTATCTTTCAGAACATTTATGAACAGATGAAAAGATGATTTTCTTTTTTTTAGCTCAGTATTTATTCTGTTTTCAACAGTTTTAAAGTCTGTTTTTTGTTGTTGTGTGAATTTAACCAGTTCATTATTGTTATTGAAATTGAGATATAATTCACTTAACTCTCACTGTGTTTATGCTAGATATTTATAATATGACATATAAATCAAAGCCTGGGGTCCATGAATATATTCAGTGTTGTTGCGCTAGTATAGATAAAATCTTTATTTGTAATTATCATCAAAATTACATATGAGTGCCACCTCCAAACCACAAACACACACACACACACACACACACACACACACACACACACACACACACACACATGTTTGTTTTTGTGAATTGTGGGGACATTCCATAGGCGTAATGGTTTTTATACTGTACAAACCGTATTGTCTATCCCCTTACACTGCCCCTATCCCTAAACCTACCCATCACAGGAAACATTCTGCATTTTTACTTTTTCAAAAAAACTCATCCTGTGTGATTTATAAGCATTTTGAAAAGTGGGGACATGGGGTAATGTCCTGATATGTCACCATTTTCTGTAATACCTATGTCATACACATGTTATTATACACATTTTTGTCCTGATATGTCACAAAAACAAGCACACACACACACACACACGCACGCACGCACGCGCACACGCATGCACCCACGCACACACACAAATACACAAACACGCACACACACACACATCCTGGATGAACATTTTCCTTATGCTTGTGAATCTTGTGATGAACCATTATGAATTTCATTTTTTTTCCAGAGGGCATCTCACAGAAGCAGTAGGTGATGGACTGCTGGTGCTAACCAGATAAGATGCTAGACGGGATTGAAAAAAGGAAATGTGTGTACTAGTCAGGCTATCTTCTTCCAGTCAATGTACCACATGATTTCAGCTCGAATTGCTTGGAATTGGAACAACTTGGAATTGCAGTCATGTCAGTTTGATGGGGAAATATTTAGGAAGAGAGCAGATTTTTCTGACATGTCATATTCAAGACTGCATTACATTCTGCTCAAAGTTTCATGTTCAGAACAATGCTGCCTCCAATCTGTCAAACCTCCAGTCTGTTGCTGGAGGTATTCAAAACAATGGATACAGATTTTTTTGTGTTCTATCTATCTATCTATCTATCTATCTATCTATCTATCTATCTATCTATCTATCTATCTATCTATCTATCTATCTATCTATCTATCTATCTATCTATCTATCTATCTATCTATCTATCTATCTATCTATCTATCTATCTATCTATCTATCTATCTATCTATCTATCTTTATCTAAATTGAACGAATTAAAATGTTTTTGTACACTGCATCCT
This sequence comes from Pseudorasbora parva, assembly GCF_024679245.1. Taxonomy (NCBI): domain Eukaryota; kingdom Metazoa; phylum Chordata; class Actinopteri; order Cypriniformes; family Gobionidae; genus Pseudorasbora; species Pseudorasbora parva. Next base: position 25,003,211 of record NC_090182.1, read on the forward strand.
TAAGTGCATAGATGGACTGATGGATGGATGGATGGATGGATGGATGGATGGATGGATGGATGGATGGATGGATGGATGGATGGATGGATGGATGGATGGATTGATCGACTGACTAACTGAGAACTTAATAGTTGTTTCTTGCCACTGTTTTGTAGTACACTGCTTTTCATAGTCAATACAGTCTGCAGCTCAAGTTAACATTTAAAATAAACTACAAGTTCAAGATCATAGAGTTCGAGTACAACTACAAGTTAAAAATAATAATATTTTAATTCAGCAAGGGTGCGTTATATTGATCAAAAGTGAATTAAGACATTTATAATGTTACAATTCAAATAATTTTATTGATCAAAGGATCCTGTCAAAAAAAATGCATCACAACCTCCACCAAAAATATTAAGCAGCACTAACTATTTTTTAGCGTTGAAAATAATAATGTTTCTTGAACACCATATCAGCATTATATAATGATTTCTGAAGGATTGTGTGACACTGAAGATTGGCATAATGATGAAATCACCATCACAGGAATTACTTGTTTTTGTGTTTATGTTTATGTTAATGTTTTTTTTAAGGATCATGTGTTTACTGTATTTTTATTTTGAAAAAACTTACAAACTAATCAACTCAAACTTGGTATGGTATGCGTATATTTCTAATTTCTATATATTTTTTTGTATATGAGAAGAGCAGAAATGTCTTGATGTCTGTACAAATGTCTTTTTGATAAATATTTTTAGTGAGTCTTAATGATCTTTTTAATGAATCAGTTGCTCCAGTTCATAAAACAGAATTTAATTTAATTTAATTTGTGTATATTTTTTTAGGCTTCGCTGCATTTCTCATCCACCTGAACATTTTAAGTAAATAACAAGCATAAAATGAGACAAAATGAGCCACAACAGTCAATACAGAGGGACATGAGATCATGCCAGCTTCAGGTTGAGTACTAAGAGTACACCTATATATCCTTTGGTTTGTCTTTGTTCATGAGGCATGATGGTGCTGTGTAAAAGCATACTAGTTTTTTTCAGTGTTCCATATGGGCCCATATTCCCCATCCTGAGAATCGTTATTCAGCCATTACATTTAATTATCACATAGAGACTTTCTTTAATACAAGTGGCCATCAGTTCAGTACAGGACACATGAGAAAAGGAACGCAAGGCTGCCTAAATGATCTTTTCCCCCTCCATTTCCTTAGCTCAAGTGCCTCAGTGTTGAAATCCGATTGTCTCGCTGTTTTATTTCCCCTGTGGCTCTGTTGCCGTATTGTGGGTCATTTGTGTGGCTTAGACTGCTGAACTCAGAGACATGCTGAGCTTATAGTCGTTGTCGACACACACACACACACACACACACACACACACACACACACACACACACACACACACACACACACACACACTGCAGAGCGCATCCCCACCACCATGAGGAGAACAGATGCCTCCTCATCAAAGCGTAAACGCCTCTGCCGGCTGGGCTTTCTATCACAACACATCAGCCTTTTTTTCCTCCACACACAATGTGCAATTGTGCTTTTTGTTCATGCCAGCTTGAGATAAGAAGGCCACTGATTGACACTAATCATTGCTTTATGCCTCTCTGCATCTCTGTGATTTTTAAAACATATTTACAGTGCTGAAAATTTTCAAAAAGCTTGTTCTTGCTGTTCAGATGGTAATTGTTTCTCAGGGTGATGTGTGTAACATTCCATGGCTTCTCCATGATTAAACTAATGTGTTCAGATGCCAGTTGATGAGGGAGTTGCATCAATCCTCTAGGTACACACTTTAGCTACATTTTTTTTTGTCATTTTTCTTCAGCCCATTCTCACTCCGAGGTGTCAAAAACTGAATCAAGCACCTTGTGCGTCTTGATGCTAAAGGTACCCTGCATATTCCTTGCCATACGTGTCAGATGAAAATGCATTTAATTCATAAGTATTTTTGTGCATCTAAACCCACCCCTAAACCTAACTACACAACACAACAATATAAAACACACAGCAAGCTACTCTATTCAGTGCCTAATTAGAAATCCTGCAAAAGTACTGTGTGACTGTTCAAAGGTTTAAGGTCCAGTAGGGCTGCACGATGTGGAGAAAAAATCGAATTGTGATTTTTCTGGTTTAAAAATGTATATATAGAACACCCAGTTTGTTGTGCTTGTTTGTAGGGCTGCACAACTTGCCCATTTTGTGCTTATATATTAATTATAATACATTTTGATGAAAAAAATATTATTATAATTATTATTATTATTGCTAAATAAATCATTAAATAAATATTAAACAAAATAAGAAATATAACTATTGTAATAACACTTAAGTTATTACAAATAATTTAAGAATCAATATTACAATATAATAAGAAGAAAATAATCTGAGCGCTAAACATTTCATTCATACTGGAAGCCGGAGGACAGGAGGAAACTCTAAATATGCCTACAGAAGGTATATCACTTATGATGTTCCAGGAAATCCCTAATATGGACAAAGGCATCCAGCTATCAGCTGAATTTAAAAAAAAGACAGGAGCACTTTGACTGATTTAACATGAAGACAATAATCACACAACTGCCACAATATAGGGTTTATTTGAGTTCATCAAGCCTTTTGGGTATTTTCATAAATAATAATACAGGTCTGTTTATAATCCAATGCTTGACATAGAATTTATTGCTGCATAGAATACTTATAGAATAATTATATATTGTCTTCCTCATGATAAAAAGCCATGTCAGCTCACAAACAAGTTATTTTAAACAGTCGACTGATGTTATGAAGTAAGTTTGGAGGGGAAAAAAATACAGCAATTTTATTTGTTTGGACATTCTACAACTCTTCATCAAATTCTCAACACGCAGCCTCAGACTGTTTTTAATTAATCCACAAAACAGATTAACACTGTTTGTGCCTAAATGCTGATTAGGTAGGCTCAGATCAAATCTCATGCTTAGATCTAGTTCACACATCACAGTTACCACAAAAATGTTCTACATAACAGCATTTATTTGAAATCTTTTGTAACAATGTAAAATGTATTGTCACTTTTGTATGCTATGTTATAACATATGTTATATGTTATAACAGTGTATGTTATACAACTGTTATTATAACCATTATACCTGGTTTCACAGACAAGGCTTAAGCCTATGGACTAAAATGCCTATTTGAGCTGTTTTCACTGAAAGCAACTTGCACGAATTTATCTTCAAATATGTCAGTGCCATTGTTTTGTCTCAAGATGCATTTCAGTAATGTTTTTTTCTAAAGCACATTTATAAATGTCCCAATTTAACTAAGGCCTAATCCTGGTTTAATCAAAGCCCTGTCTGTGAAACCAGGCCTTAATGTCTTTTAAATTATTGTCATATATTAGTAAATGATTAAAGCTGTTGACTGTAAAATAAGACACTAGCTTGCTATTTTTAGCCTATACTCTATGCATTATCTGGTTTTATACTCATACTGAGATTTAAAATGATAAGCTAATTCCTCTTTGTAAACTCAGAGATGATTATTTGAACAGGGATTATATTACCAAATGACCCTGGTGGAATGAAGATCAATTGACCAGAAATTTCACCCAGCGCTAATATCACAGCAAGTGTCACTGCAGAAATCTCCATGTACAACAATAACTGTTCTAATAGGGCTAGTGTTTCTCAGATGTGGGACATATTGTCGCTGTGATTGGCACTGAATGTTGTGTGTGTGTGCGTATTTGCATGTGTGTGTGTGTGTGTGCTTGGCAGCAGCAGGCAGAGAGAGAGGAAGGACAGAGGGTGAGTGACAGAGAGAAGCAGTGCGCTTCACTGGAGGGGCTGTTCTTTCAGTCCAGTCAACCCATGGCCTCCTGAAAATAAACCTTTGGATGAAAAGCACATCACAGCAAACTAATTGGCCAGGAAAGATCAAAATGACCCAAGGGACCAATTTCAGAGAGGCTAGAGAGCAGAGAGAGAGAGGGGGCGAATTAAGAGAGCAGAAAGAAAGAAAGAAAGAAAGAAAGAAAGAAAGAAAGAAAGAAAGAAAGAAAGAAAGAAAGAAAGAAAGAAAGAAAGAAAGAAAGAAAGAAAGAAAGAAAGAAAGAAAGAAAGAAAGAAAGAAAAGGCTAAATAGCAGTGAAATGCAAAGGAAAGTATAGGATTAGAGTAGACAAATGCATAATCAATCAATCAATTGGGGCGGCAGTGGCTCAGTGGTTCATGTAGGTTGTCTACAAACCGAAAGGTTGGTGGTTCAATCCCCGGTTCCACCTGACCAAGTGTCGAAGTGTCCTTGAGCGAGACACCTAACCCCAGCTGCTCCCGACGAGCTGGATGGCGCCTTACATGGCTGACATCGCCGTCGGTGTATGAATGGGTGAATGTGAGGCAAAAATGTAAAGCATTTACATTTACAGCGGATAAAAGCGCTATATAAATGCAGTCCATTTAATCAACAAACATCAAATGCAAATAAATGTGGGCTTTGATACTGGCCATTTGTCTCGCCCCTCAGAGCATAAGTGATGGGACGGATTCAAATGAAAGATATAGAAACACTTCAGTTTGACAGTCTAATAATGATGGAGGTGTTTGTGTGTAGTTCTGTTGACCTTTCTCTTTCCTGAACGTCTGTCTGCTTGTGAGCTGCCTATGGGCACAACAGAGAAAATATGGCAATGACTGCATTTAACAGGTTGATTGTGTCTGACATGTATTGTTTTAAAGAGACAAGAGAGGCTGATTGAAAAACGATGAATGCAGTGTTGCCTGTGCAATCAGTGTCACCGATGAAGACTGAAAATCAAGTTCAGACAGACATGTGTCCCCTGGAAATGTACATATTCAACTATGAAATCTTACTTGCCAATAAAGGAACACTCCATCGGTTTTTAGAAATAGGGCTTATTCTACTTCTTTCCTACATTTAGATATGTGGTCTCTCTCTATCTCTCTCTGCGCTTGTGGACCCTGGATGGTTGTGGCATACTAATCCCTGTCATGTGCGGTTCTGATTAGTCGTGGGTGGGGGTGAGGTGGGGCCGGGGGCCTTGGTCTTTCGCCCTCCAGCTGGTAGTTGTCGCGCTGTTTTAATGCTTTACATATTAGGTGAGGTGCACACACATTCATTTGGAGCATAAAACTAGTTTAAATCAGGGAAAAAAAAAAAAAAAAAAAAAAAAAAAAAAGGGCACATATATAGGGTAAATGTGGCGTGGACATGGCGGCCTGCATGGGCTTTGCACTGGGCAGGTTCCATGCTACACGCCATGTTTGTTTTAATGCATTATACACTAGTTGACAAACACATCAGACAACAACAACAACAAAAAACACAAAGATAGGGTCAGCGTGGCATCTATGGAACAGCTGGGGGATGGGCATGGATCTCGGGACCCTGGCAGCACCTCACCTTGATAGCCCATTGCATTACAACTCTGGCAGAGGTCTATCCTATGCCATGGCCATGAGGGGTATCAAAGCTTTATAATACCTTGTTATTAATAGCTGATCAATATTACCATTATTATAATTATTTTTATTGTTATTATTATTAAAATCATTGTTACCACTACTATTATTATCACTATTAATGACTTTATCAATATCTATCATTATTAATATTATTATTACTATTACTACTATTGTTTTTATTTGTCCTCTTCCTGACCCCTTTAACCTTCCCCTCATTCCGGATGAAAAGAGTATATTTGTATATATGTTTGTCATTACTACTACTGATAATACTATTAATACTATTTGTCATTTCTAATTAATTGGATTTATCATTATTATTGTTATTATTATTAATATTGCTATTACTATTGCTGTTGTCACCTTATTTATACACATATATTTTTTGGTTATGTCTGTTGTACTTCCCTACATGATTCTTTATTCATACATTAACACTCCCACACCAGTTACACGCACAAACACACACACACACACACACACACACACACACACACACACACACACACACACACACACACACACACACACACACACATACATACACACGCACACATCGTACTGGCATGTTTATGTTTTGTTGGCCCTTGTATTTGTATTTTGCATCTTACTTCTCTTTTGTAAATAATGTACTTGTCTGTTTGCATAATAAAAAAAAAAAAAAAAAAAAAAAAAAAAAAAAAGATATGTGGGCAAATGCTTTTTTTTTTGTCTCAGTGCATGCATTGTTTCAGTTTGGCAGGGCTAGCTAGCTTAGCTTAGCATAATGAATGGAATCCTATGTTGCCAGCTAGCATGTCACAGAATAAGAAGTTGAATAAGCCCTATTGCTAAAAACGGTGGTGTTCCTTTTAATTAAATTGTAAAGCCTAAGGTAAATAACTAAATGCTATCTATCTATCTATCTATCTATCTATCTATCTATCTATCTATCTATCTATCTATCTATCTATCTATCTATCTATCTATCTATCTATCTATCTATCTATCTATCTATCTATCTATCTATCTATCTATCTATCTATCTATCTATCTATCTATCTATCTATCTATCTATCTATCTATCTATAAATTTTCACAGGGAGAGAATATAATAGATGCGAGTTGGAGAGGTATGCAACGCACCTGTGCAGCTGATGCGATTCCTCTCCCCTTTTCTCTGTGATTCCATCTCTGCTCATTATGCAGCAGTGAGGAACATTCTGTCAGATAAAAGCAGAGCAGTAATGGAGGATAATGACTCGCTCACAGTCCCAACTCCCTCTAAGCCACAACACTGTGCTTTGAAACTGTGAAGCCCCAGTCCCTTGACTGCTGCAAATGATGAGAGAGGAGTTAGAGAGACCGACAGAGGGAGAGATGGTAATGAAGGAGAATTAACCCCTAAGATTGAGGGATGTCAAGGAGCAGAAGGAAGCAGTTCCCTCAGGTGGTGTCAGTAAACCAGGCCACCGAGAGATTGTGCTGTTGTGAGATTGTAACCACACAGAGACAAAATGTAAGTGTAGTTCAATTTGTTCCATGCTGAAGGGCTGGACCACCTGCGGCTGGTAACCAATCAGTCGGCTTTATTCAGTAAATCCTCTCATCACCTGAAGAGCAAAAGCCGCTATTTTAGAAATACACATATATTTATGGGTATTTTCATTTATTTATCTAGGATTATACATTAAATTCAGAGCTGTATCTGCCATAGATTCTCCACTAATGAAAAATGTCTCTTTAAAAATTATGGCTAAATTAGAGGACCATAGATAACTGTTTTAATTTTATGTTAAACATCCATACATTATACACTGATACAAGCATTATTATGCCCTAATATTGTGTTGGTGCCCCTTTTGCTGCAAAAACCACCCTGACCTTTTCGAGGCATGGACTCTAGTAGACCCTTGAAGGTGTGATGTGGTATCTGGCACCAATATATTAGCAGCAGATCCTGTAAGATGCGAGGTGGGGCCTCCATGGATCGGACTTGTTTGTTCAGCACATCCCACTGATGCTCAATTGGATTGAGATCTGGGGAATTTGGAGGCCAAGTCAACTCCTCAAAATCATTGTTGCTCTCCTCAAACCATTTATGTTTTGTGGAAGTGCACATTATCCTGCTGAAAGAGGCCACATCCACCAGGGATTACCATTTCCATGAAAGGATGTACATGGTCAGCAAGCATTGCTTAGGTGGTGCATGTAAAAGTAACATCCACATGGGTGGCAGGACCCGCAGAACATTTCCTGAATCATCACATTGCCTCTGCCGGCTTGCCTTCTTCCCATAGTGCATCCTGGTGCCATGTGTTCCCCAGGTAAGTGATGCATACGCACACATCCATCCATGTGATGTAAACAGAATAGTGATTGATCAGACCAGGCCACCTTCTTCCATTGCTCCGGGGTCCAGTTCTAATGCTCACGTCACGTGCCACTGTTGGCCCTTTCGGCAGTGGACAAGGATCAACAAGGGCAACCTGGCTGTTCTGCGGTTATGCTGACCCATATGCAACAAACTGCGATGAACTGTATATTCTAACACCATTTTATCAGAACCAGCAGTAACTTCTTCAGTTACTGAGCTATAATGTTTTGCCAGATCGGTGTATAAGGTTGTGGTCCTTCTTCCTCTTACTAAGTGTTCATTGTAAACTGGTTGAAGGCAGTATAATTTGTGTGTAAAATTATAATTCACTTATTTGTGTGTAACTTACCTAAAGGTGAGCTAAAAAGTTTAAATCTGATAGTAAATCTGGAAACATCATTGCGCATAATTAAATGATATGCCTCTCTGGCCCTTGAAGATAAGCCTCAGTTATTGAACAAGAGTGCTACGTGATCAAGAGTAGATTTCCCACACACGCACACGCACCCCCCCCCCCCACACACACACACACACACGCACGCTCGCACGCACGCACGCACACACACACACACACACACACACACACAGGTTTATATTACATTGTGGGGACATTTGCAAGGGCGTAGATTTGGTGTGAACATTGGGGGGTTGAACATTGGTATATCTCCTTTAACTGATTACAAATTAAACATATACAAATATGAAAGAGACAACATGTAGACATTTATTTTAAGATTTTTACATCCCACCTTAATGCATTTTTTTTTTTTTTGAAAGGGAAACACATCAGCTCTTGATCAACTGTAAACATACAATTTAGATACACCACTTACTCAAAGGCACATAAGCTGTTAACTGGAGCCTTTAAAAAATTAAAGGCATTAATGTATAGCCTAACTTTACAAAGCTGCGTTTTTTTTATACTGTTTCCTATTTTATTTTATTGATTGAATGGCATCTTCTTTACCTGATCACCTGCTCCTCCTCTCCCTCTGCTGACTGTTCTACCCTGCTGCAATATTTACCTCGAATCTGTTATTAAAACATATTAAGAGATTATACACCTCATAACATAATACAATTTGTGAACAATCATTCATACAATTCTAACATTGTAGATTATTAAAAGAAAGAAATTAAAGGACAACTAATTTTTACAGTTTTTCTCAGTCGCTTTGATACATTTCTCGAATCAAACTCACAATTTGCAAAACAGTAAGTACATTTCTCAAAACAATTTGTAGAAATAGTAAAACACCATGGATAACCTGCAAAAGCCACTCTCTTGCTCAAAATCCTTAGTTCATCTCTCAAAAGTTATGGGGGCATAAATGTTAAGGGTGTCTTTGTGCTTCTTAACAGACACAAAATGCAATTAAAATGTCTGTCCAACATGAACAGGTCCCTTACATGACAACGAGATGCGTTTACTTAGCCATTATTTAAATTCACCTGTTTTAGACGGCTAGCTGTGTCTCGCTGAAGTCCCGTGGGAACGCCGTTGTAGCCGGAAAAATAGTCCAGTTGGGAAGAGCGTCGTGTGGATGAAGAGGCTCTGCTCATCGGCTCGTCGGTTCTCAGTATTGAACGTGTCTGAAAGAAACGTTTTTTGATTCTGTACAGCTGATCCGATGAGGACCGCTGCTCGTTCAGTTACTCACGCATGCTCAGAATCAGCGGCTCGTGAGTTTCTCAGATCTCTCAGCAAAACATGACTCACTTCAGTGAACGGTTGGAGTTACAACATATAATTCAAGATATTAGTTTATTTCTATTCAGAGGGACTGTCACTCATGTCAGAAAGTGAGTAACTTAAGTAACTTGTGTGATCAGCGCTGATTTGAGACGCGAACCGTTTAGAACGATTCAGTCCGCTTTGGTGAACTGGTTCGAACGCTTCACTAAAAAGAACCGGTTAAAAAGAACGATTTGTTCGTGAACCGGACATCACACTCTTAGAAGAAAAGGTCCTATTGGCGCTACATATTTGGAACCCTTAAAAGGTTATATATCCACAACTTTCCCGAACTCTGACCTTTCCCATGATCGCTATAGCAACGTAGAACACGCCGGGAACGAACTTCCGGTTTACGTTAGTCTGTACTTTTATCAGCTAAACGCTTGGTTGTATTATCGGGATTCAGGAGTAGACTTTTACAACAACGCTTCAGGCAAAATGATCACATGTCCCAGATGGTTGCATGGATCTGACTATCTTACTAATATCTGTAGCATTAAGCGATTCACCTGAGTTATGCGGTGCACACATTTTGCCACTGTGTGGTGGGCCAGCTTGGCTGTTCCTATGATCCACGCAAGAGTTACCTTCCGTCAATGCGCCTGTAAATCGATTTTATTTTATTATAAATAAAGGTTTATTTGTTTCTAGTTATTTATTTTGTTAGATATTTCCACTTTGCGGGAGTCACGCAAAATAATTTTATTTTCCCGCAACTCGCACACAATGTGCGTCTCAATCGGCTCCCTAGTTCAGTTGTCAGGGCACTGATCAGGGAGTCAGCCCATTGACTTATGTCCTGATCAGTGCCCTGACTAGTGAACCAGGGAGCCGATTGAGACGCAGGGAATATCTTGCCGCCCGCATCCACCCATCAAATATTATCCCGCGTCACACTTGGTTGTGCTGGGTCCCGCTGGAGTGCAGGTCTATATTTGGAAGGTAACGTTAGGCTGAGAGCGGTCTTGATACACATTAAATCTGTAAATTATTGAAAACAATAAGCATACCCCTTGCAAAAAAGTATACAGTTGTACTGCAGTATTTTAAATAGTTTAAACTAATATATTATATAAACTAAATAATTAAATTTACAGCAATTAACTGTTATTTTTTATTAAAATATATACTTAATTTAGTTCATGCATCTATTTTCATGTTGGTTAAAAAAAAAGTCTACTGACAATGTCTGACATGATTTCAACAATTACAAATATTAAAATATTACTTCTACATCACAATGCTTGAGTTTATTTGAAGCTTGTTGGGCATTGAATGGAGTGCGTAGGGTGTAGCAACATGTCAAACGGGTCTGTTTATATTGCATGGTTTATGGAAGCAAGTAGGTTTCGGAGGTGTGAGACCCAGAAGCTCAGCGGCGCTCAGCGCTCATTAACCCCGGCGAGAGCAGCCTTAACTCGGCTTGTCCTTCTGACGACTGCCGCTGCCTGGCAGAAGCCTCCCATGACGCAAATTCGCGTCTGTTGTGTAGTGAATGAAGCGAATAGAGGCAAAATGTTCACGCGTCCAAGTTAGCGCGAATAGCGCTATTTATTCGCGTCACTCTCGTCTGGTGTGAACGCAGCATACCTGTTATGTGTGCTAGACCGGAACTGAGATACAACCGGAAGTATCGAGTGTCATGGCGACGCCCACTAAGACTTGCAGGAAAGTTGTGGATAGAAGTATAGTTGAGTATACTATAAAGAACAAGAAAGAACCCTTTTGGCACTTTAAACTGCAATAGAACACTGCAAAAAAAAAAAAAAATGCATTTCTTATCTTAGCAAAAACTCTCTTCATTTTGAGTTATTTTCCCCCAAAATAAGACAAATATTTTTGCTTGTCTAGTTAACTTATTGTTTTAAGAATGTTTAGATGTTTTGACTAGAAACAAGACAAAACTACTAAGTAAGAAAAGCTTTTTTTTTTATGTGCCCCAACAAGTAAAGTCATAACATAACGATACCTTTATAATTCATTAGCTAATTATTAATTAAAGCAGACAACTGGAAGTTGAAATGCATGGCTTTGACCCCTTGTGGTAATTAACACGTTAATTTACATTATTAGTTAATAAAATACATTATTAAGAAATTAATTATGAAATATTTAACATAACTATTTAATAATTACTTAATCTATTAATCATGTAGAATCCTCATTAGTTGATGATGCAGTAATCATTAATAAATGGGTTAGTTCACCATTAGTAATACATTAACTCATTATTATCTGTGCACTATAGTTAAGCATGAATTAATGCATTTTAGTGCACCCTTATTGTAAAGTGTTACCAACGACGCTATTTGCCTTTTTTTTTTCGGTTACAACTGCGTTCCCACAGGACTTCAGCACGAGATACAGCTAGCCGGCAAAAACAGGTGAATTTAAACAATGGCTAAGTGGCTAAACGCATCTCGTTTTCATGTAAGGGACCTGTTCATGTTGGACAGAGATTTTAACAGACACCCTTTACGTTTATGCCCCCAAAGCTGCCGTTTTAGCTGTGTGGGGGCTCTGGGCATTAACTGTAACAGTGTTGCAAGCATCAATTCGGTTCGTTTTTTTTTTTTTTTCTACTCACACAGGTATAACGATCAAGATAAACTTAAAAATTCCCTGGAGTTGTCCTTTAAGTATTGAAACCGCCAGTATGCGGCAGCGATTCACTGTTTTAATGAGTGAATTAAATTGTTCATTCATTTCGTTCAAAAGTCAGATTAATTTAGGAAGAAAGCAAACACTAAATGTGAATACTTTTGTCATTAATAATTACAGACACTACTGATAAATTAACGAGCAAAACAGACCGCTACTTTAGTAACTCGTTATATATCTATACATTGCAATGGATTAGTTTGGTCTAGTTTCGTTTTCGTAGTAGACAAACGTGATATTTACGTTTTTTTTGACTACTTAAAGAAAAAGTCCCAGGTTGGTATTTTCACAACGTTTTTTTTTTTTTTTTTTTTTTTTTTACGTGCAGATAGCGTTATTTTAACACCTGAATAAAACGTCTACCAAAAGGTGTAGTTTGGTCTAGTTTTGTTTTCGTAGTAAATAAACGTGATATTTACGGGTTTTTTTGACTACTTACAGAAAACGTCCCAGGTTGGTATTTTCACAACGTTTTTAAAATGTTTTATTTTGGTTCCATTATTTTTCTATTTTAAAAAAACGTTTTTAAAATGTCTTTAAAATGTTGTACTACAACATTACCCAATTGCAACCAAAATACAACGTTGTGGAAAGTTGTAAAAATGTTTTGTGTTTGCTGGGAGCTAGCTAAAATGTGGTACTTAGCTATTACAATATTCTCATTCTCTGTAGCATTACATGCTTTATTTTTTTGCATCTGTCTCTGACCAGCAGTTAAATATAGTCCGCTGTGCAGCATTTTTGGTGCTAACATTACCCGTGCTCTCCCTGTAACGAACTGCTCTGAGACAGAAGGTTGGTTGAAGATCCAAACACAGTATTTATTGAAGGGTAATCCAAAGTCGTAGTCAATAGAACAGGCAAGAGGTCATAACAGGAAATCAGTCCGAAAAGGCAAACAAAACAGAAGGAACAGGCAAAAGGGTAATCCACGGAGAAGGCAAGAAATCAAAGATCAAGATACATGAAACCAGAGAAACGCTCAGAAATGCAGTTGACACTAAACAAGACTTCGCAAAGAATGACAGAGATAACCAGGCATATATAGGCAGAGGTAATGAGGTGATGAGACACAGGTGTAAACAGTAAGTGCTAATGAGTACGGGGAAAGGATTATGGGTAATGTAGTTTGTGATGGAGTTACAGTCCGGGGTGGAGTGCCCTCTGGTGGTGACCATGGGCACTCACACTGGTGAATTGTGACACTCCCATTCAAACACCAATCGCGTGGTTTTGGTTAAAGTGTAACTCATTGGTTGGGCGCTACCAATCGGTTCAATAGAGAGGGGGTATTTTTTGACTGATTTATTATGACAAACTCATATTTGATTAGGAACCAAATTATTGTTACAAAATTAAATTATTTCTACATATTTTTCATTTGATCTACTGTGATATTTTTGACTGAAAATAACTGTAAATTACCCCCCCCAATAAACTATAACCCTGGACATTTGGTCACCACAATGTAATATAAACAATTACGCACTTTAACAAATAAAACAATTAACATTTTACATTTTCAAAAAACAAAAATTTATTCTGCATGATTTATAAGCTTGTTTCCTCATGAGGACCTCAATTTGGGTCCCCAGAGCGACACAAGTCCCCAAGAGTCAGTCTGATTTCAGGTTGAAGTTCGCACCGGCATAGAAAAAGATGTACACACACACACACGCACACAAACACTGGCTTTACAAAGGATCCATGTGTATCCGTGTGTATAAAGAACCAAAGTGCCCTCTCGTGTTTGAAAGGACAGAAAGAAAGAAAAAAACACCTGAAAGACACCTAGGCACTTCTGAGCAAACAGAAGAGGAAGGCTTGTTAGACTCAGCAACAAGCTCAGTCTGGGCTTCTGATAGCAGTGTAATTTATAAAGACTTCAGATGGTAGATGAGGCCTTTGTAAAGGGGACATCGTGGCTGTAGTTGCCAGGAGCTCAAACCTTCAATTATCCAGCACAAAGCATACGCAGTATACCTCAGAAATAGTTTTGATGACTGTCTGGATTGCTTTGTTTGTGTAGACTTCTGTATTGGTGAATAATTTTAAAAACCTTTCTTCTATTGTAGACATCATTTATTTTTATTTTTCATGCTTTTTTTAAATGAAGGGGTTTAAAGCTGATAAATTGGGATCAACAAGATAAAGTAATACTACTTTTTGGCTTTTATCAATTAGCATTTTTGTTTTATTTTACAGGAAAATATCTAGACATCCTTTAAACAAGACACATGTACTTGAAAATAATGATATTTGTAATGTATATAATGTATTTCTATTACCTCATTGGTAAATTCTCTATGAAAAACTCTTTATTATCTGCATGTATCTTATGCAGTTTTGCTATTTAGTGAATTTAATTTGTTTTCTCAATGAAGATGGGGTGAGGTGAGATGAAGTATCTTAGAACCACACCCCTTAATAGTCTGTTCATGTGAAACCTGGAAGATGAGAATAAGCTCTTTATAATCATGGGTACTGCTAACAACCTCTCAGTATTTAACAAGAAAACACTCAATATCCACACAGGACTGGGCTCCTCTCTCTTCTCAAAAAGCCTCCTTCCTCTCACAGCCAGTGATACAACATCCTTCTCTTGTTCATGTTCAGCAGAGTGTGTGAAACCAGAGCGGCGTAACCATGTGTGAAGGCCTGTATAGTGAAAAAAGTTGTATGATTTACCACTTGAGTCGCTGATACGCATCAACTGTTGCAGTCAGGAAAGGGGTTGGAGGGTTTCGCCAGTCAAATCTTGCAGCAGCACTTAAAGTGAAGAGGATCAGAGTAATTGTTTTGCTTCATTGTTGTGTCATGGATGACACCAATTTCCCTTCACTTCCTTCCATCATTTTGAATCTATCATCATGCATCAGCATGACTCAGTGCACACCAAGTATGCTATCTCATAGATATAGTCTCCAGTGTCACAAGATCCTTCATAAAATATGGTGCTAAAGAAACATTTCATGACCAATCTTTAAAAAACAATCTGCTGATTAATACTGTTTTGGAAATGGTAACATTTTCCAATATTATTTGATGAATAAAAAGTTGAAACACAGAATTTCTTTTAAATCCCTTACGAAACAAAAATATATTGCAGTATATTGAAAGCGGCATTCATGTGTACATTTTGCAATATATTACATATAATAACATCAATATATTATTCCATGTATTTACAATATATTATAATATATTTTAAATAATATTTTGGTCCTTTCATAAGGGATGTACAGTGGGGCAAAAGTATTTAGTCAGCCACCAATCGTGCAGGTTGAGAGAGGCCTGTAATTTTCATCATAGGTACACTTCAACTACGAGAGACAGAATGAGGGGAAAAAAATCCAGAAAATCACATATATAAGTATTTAGTCACCTACAAAAAAGCAAGATTTCTTGCTGTCACAGACCTGTAACTTCTTCTTTAAGAGTCTCCTCTGTCCTCCATTCGTTACCTGTATTAATGGCACCTGTTTGAACTCATTATCAGTATAAAATACATCTGTCCACAACCTCAAACAGTCAGACTCCAAACTCCACTATGGCCAAGAGCTGTCAAAAGACAAAATTATAGACCTGCACCAGGCTGGGAAGACTGAATCTGCAATAAGTAAGCAGCTTGGTGTGAAGAAATCAACAGTGGGAGCAATTATTAGAAAATGGAAGACATACAAGACCACTAAAAATCTCTCTCGATTGGGGGCTCCACACAAGATCTCACCCCGTGGGGTCAAAATGATAACAAGAACGCTGAGCAAAAATCACAGAACCACACAGGGAGACATAGTGAATGACCTGCAGAGAGCTGGAACCAAAGTAACAAAGGCTACCATCAGTAGCACACTACGATGCCAGGGACTTAAATCCTGCAGTGCCAAACATGTCCCCCTGCTTAAGCAAAATATAACTTTTTGGTAAAAACTCAACTTGTCGTGTTTGGAGGAGAAAGAATGCTGATTTGCACCACTGTGAAGCATGGGGGTGGAAGCATCATGCTTTAGGGCTGTTTTTCTGAAAAGTTACCCGGACAACTGATCCGTGTAAAGGAAAGAATGAATGGGCCATGCATTGTAAGATTTTGAGACTTCCATCAGCAAGGGAATTGAAGATGAAACATGGCTGGGTCTCTCAGCATGACAATGATCCCAAACACAGCGATCGAGCAACGAAGGTGTGGCTTTGTAAGAAGCATTTCAAGGTCCTGGAGTGGCCTAGATCTCAACCCCATAGAAAATCTTTGGAGGTAGTTGAAAATCCATGTTGCCCAGCGGCAGCCCCAAAACATCACTACTCTAGAGGAGATCTGCATTGAGGAATGGGCCAAACTACAAGCAACAGTGTGTAAAAACCTTGTGGTGACTTACAGAAAATGTTTGACCTCTGTCATTGCCAAAAAAGGTTATATAACAAAATATTGAGATTAACTTTTGTTATTGACCAAATAATTATTTTTTACCATATTTTGCAAATAAATTATTTAAAAATCAGATAATGTGATAACGTAGTTTCACTGTCTCTCATAGTTGAAGTGTACCTATGATGAAAATTACAGGACTCTCATCTTTTTAAGTGGGAGAGCTTGCACAATTGGTGGCTGACTAAATACTTTTTTACCCCACTGTAAATGTCTTGTAACATTATTAATGACCACCATGTTTAATCAATTAAATGTATTCTTTCTGAATGATAGGTTTCATTTATGAGAAACCATAGAATCATAGCATAGAATTGATTTAAAATAGGAATCTTTTGTAACATTACAAATGTCACATTTGACCAATGTAATCATCCTTTTATTCAGGATTCTTTGCTTAATAAAAGCACTAATTTAAAACAAACAAACAAACAAAAAACCTTTGGAACAATAATGTTTATCTGAAATGTACTTTAATACAAGCAAACCTAAGCTTTTGTTATATCAGACAGCAATGGGGCTAAACATAGAGGCTTCCTGGTTCAGGGTCCCCTGCCATGAGATATGCAAAACAAAATGGCAGTGCTTACTCAAAAACCTGAGTGGAATATGCTGGTACTACGGTCCATTTAGTAAAAACAAAGAGGCTTTAATATATATTATTATTCAGACGGAGTTTCTGTGCCTTTGTTAAGTGTGTCTCTAAATGGCATTCGTATGCACCAATGAATCTTCGGTTCTCATATCCAGATAAAGGCATCTGCATTCATAGCGTGATAATGATAATTCTAATAATATTCTCAGGCATTGTGAATTGGTTTTGTGATGTTTTTTTCTGCAAATTGATATTCCAACTTTCGTGCTGGAAATAATTTGAGGTTATTACTGTCATTGAGATGTGTTGCACAAAGCTTTCTATAGGTTTGGAGGCTAAAGCAGCTGTTAGTAGTTAGTTTCCTCGTTTTGTTTTGTTTCAGAGGGTTAGTTTCTACAGATCAAGTTTAAATTCTTTCTTACAGTTTTAAGTTGTTTGTGGACCATGCTGGTAGTTGTCACTGAAGAATATGGCAATGGTAATGATGTGGGTGTTGAAAATCTCATAGCATCTTGTGGCTCATGCTCCATTGCCTCGTAAAGTTTTGCGGCATTTAAGGACAAATATTTCACCATGAGGGTCATTATGGGCTTTTAAAGACAGACTGGTGTAATTCACTTCCCCTTATGTGCACGGTTTGAAGAGAGCATTTGGGGTCTATGTTCTCATTTGTACTGTTTGTTTGCAGAAAGTCTCATGTTTGTTCCTCAGCGTGAGAGGAGGCCATTAGGACAATGCTAATGATGCGATCCTTTGCTTCAGTCATATTTTTTTTTATTTTTCAGCACTTGGGAACTAAGGTGCTAAAATGATGGCAAAGCTGAATTGTAGATTGTATTGTCTTATTTTATGACAATAGTCCCTGAGAGTTTTTTGATTTCCTCTGCGTTACAGCCAACTTTCTAATGAACCTTTTACATTCTATGAATTATTATTATTATTATTATTATTATTATTATTTTTATGAACATAACTATTGGCTATTTCCTCCCCCAACTTATAAAAAAAAAAAAAAAAAAATTGGCCTCTATTTTAATTCTACATAATAACACAATGTGTTATTTTAGCATTCATTTTTTCATAGCTTTTCTCTTTAAATTGTATATATAATTTTTAAACAAAAGCTAATTTGCATTGGCTTCTTTTGTTGTTGTTTTTTTCAGTGTTAATTTTTACTATGTTTAAGGTTTTTTTAAAAAAGTTTTTTTATGTTATTTTTATGTTATTTTTTTATATATTTCCAAATAGTTTAAATTTTCAATTTACTTCATTTGAATTCGTACTTTTAGTACAAACCGCTTAATTGTCACCCCCCCCCCTTTTTTTCTTTTCTTTTTGAGAACAGACATGAAAATGCACTATCCAAACTTAAATGGCTGTAATTCAAGAAAGCATTGGAATATAAGCCTTAGTTTGGTCTTGTTTTAAACAAATCATTTGGCAGAGTACTACTGAGGTCAAAGCAATTCAAAATATAAAAGTATGAAAAAGTGGAAGCTTATGGAAGTTTAAATTATCTGTAAATTAAAAATACTGTACTAAATATTTTTATTTTATATAAAATATATATTTTTCAAAGAAATACTTTTAAAATTACTATAAAATTACTATAAAATCAAAGCCATATGTCTAACCCAATTTAAAGTTGTGTTCCAAATTTAAAGTTGATATAAAAAAAAAATAAGTTCTTATATATGAGATTTTGTTTAGGCACTGAAGCAAAAATAGCCACCTGTTTTTTTTTTAGTTTAGAAAAGTTTAGACTTAAACTTTCAAGTTTTTCAAACTTTTTCAACTGTCAAGATTATAATTTTAAAAAAATATATAAAGTAGTTAAAGTACATTTTGTAAAATGAAACATGACACCGCCCACTAGGGGAGGAGCCTGATAGAAGAAATGGAGTACCTCTTCCATGGTAACATAAGGTCTGATTTCAAAATGGTTTACACAGGATGAATTTTGAGTTCATAAGCTTTCGAATGATACCTAATTTATGATGATTACTAAAATGTAAGATACAAAAAGAAGGCCATAAAAAAGAGCGGCAAGCATCCCACCAGTTATTAAACTAAGACAACATTTCTAAGTTTAGTTCAGCTTTATACAGATTAATTTTTAGTTGTGGGTACAATAATAACGCTGCCTTGCACTTTTTTAGCAGCAAAACAACTTAACAATTGCATTTGGCTTGGGAGACAAAACTGCTGTATAAGAAAAACTCAATTCCGCATTCAAAATCTTCATCGTTATATGTGTTGCATATGTGGCGACTATGTGGTGACAAAATTAAAGCCAATTAATGTGTCCCAGTTCTGTCAATCAAATCCTGCATCCTTATTCTGCCCTCCTTTTAGGCTGCCGAAACAGAAGCCGGTGCCTGTGAGCCGCCTGACTCAGTGTTTCAGCCTTTTGCTATGATGAAGTTATTTGTGGCAGAGCCTTTGTTTCCATGCCTGAGCAGCACCGCCAGCAGAGGGGAAGACTTTCAAGAGCACACAAGCTTTCATCTTGGTTTCACATAGAGTAAGAGAGAGAGAGTGAGCGAAAGAGCAAGCAAGACGGAAAAAAACTGAAAGGGCGAGTATTTTATATTGCTACATAAAAACCATGCCTCCATCCAAATCGATTAGATTTGCATCACAGGACAGTAGAGTATTGATTTTATTAATCAAACTATTGATTGGTTGATTAATAAAATTGGTTGAATTGGTTGATGTGTATTCTCATTGTGCCCCTAAGAATTATTCTGAGCTGTGTGAAAGGCAGAAAGATATAAAGTACAGGGTTTGTAGTTCCAAATTTGTACAGGGCAGGGCGGATTTTTTTCATATTTTCATATTTTGACTGATGAAACCTGGCTGATTTGATTGAACAGGTTTTGAATTTGGACAGGCTAGCAATAACAAGCTAGCTTTAAAAGCATTATATCCCACTCTCCTTTCAGAGTACTCTCCAAAGCCACACCTCCTTCAAAACACATGAACGCTCACCGCACAGCCATTTGCAAAGCACCACGAGACGAGATGGTGTTACATTACCTCTAATTTGTCTCTAGCCACATAACATGGCAATAATAATGAACGTAAACAACTTACAGAGCTCTAGTTGTACCACTTGACTACTTCAGATTCATTTCTGCATTGATAGTGTTGACATAGATACTCAAAAATCCAAGTCTGTGGATGTGAACAGCTCCGGGTATAGAACTGTTTCACTAATCATTCTTACATATTCAGGTCTAACATGGATGGATCTCTACTTGTCGCAATAATATAAAACTCTCCTGAAAGTAGAGTAACAATTTCAGAAGAATAAAATAAAGCATATTTTGATCACTTTTGGAGCTGGGAAGGGTTCAGTTTGAGCAGATGTATTATAAATACCATCAGTACTGTCCTTGTCAGAGCTCATTTCCCAGTAAGCAGGAAAAATGGGCAAGCATAAGGACTTGAGCGAGTTTGACAAGGGCCAAATTATGATGGCAAGATGACTGGGACAACGCATCTTCAGAACGGGAGCTCATGTGGGTTGTTCCTGGTATTCAGGATTATGGGCGGCCAAGGCTCATTAAATGCATGTGGGAAGC
Source organism: Pseudorasbora parva (assembly GCF_024679245.1). NCBI lineage: Eukaryota > Metazoa > Chordata > Actinopteri > Cypriniformes > Gobionidae > Pseudorasbora > Pseudorasbora parva. The sequence goes on from NC_090182.1 coordinate 25,024,037, forward strand.
AAAGGCTGGCCCGTGTCAAACAGATGAGCTACTGTAGCTCAAATTGCTCAAGTTAATGCTGGTTCTGATAGAAAGGTGTCAGAATACATTGCTGCCTATGGGGCTGCATAGCCGCAGACCAGTCAGGATGCCCATGCTGACCCCTGTTCACTGCCAAAATCGGCATGTGACCATCAGAACTGGACCGGAGGCAGTGTGATGGTTTGGGCAATGTTCTGCTGGGAACCATTGGGTCCTGCCCCTCCTGTGGATGTTACTTTGATATGTACCACCTACCTACCTGACCATGTACATACTTTCATGGAAACTGTTTAGCCGGGTGGCTGTGGCCTCTTTCAGCAGGATAATGTGCACTTCCATAAAACAAAAATGGTTCAGAAATGATTTGAGGAGCACAACAATGAGTTTGAGGTGTTGACTTGGCCTCCAAATTTCCCAGATCTCAATCAAATTGAGCCTCTTAGGGATGTGCTGAACAAACAAATCTGATGGAGGCCCGACATCGCAACATATAGGACTTAAAGGTTATGCTGCTAACATATTGGTGCCAGATACCACAGCACACCTTCAAGGTTCTAGTGGAGTCCATGCCTCGACTGGTCATGCAAGGCTGTTTTAGCAGTAAAAGGGGACCATTGCATTATAAGGATGATAAAATGTTATGCCTGGTTGATGTATATATACATAGGCCCGATACGCTGTGAAACTTTGTTCTGTGTGACAGCCTGTGTATAGTGATTCTGTGTTAGTAATTGTGTGTAACAGGCTGATGTACCGGATCGTCTCCATTGGTCCTACCTGTTATTGCACTAGTCATGTCTGAGGTTGGAGAAGGGGACAGCTAAGAAGGTTGCATTGTGTACACGCAAAACACACTCTGTATTAGATACACTAGTTTAGAGGTGAGTTGAACCCATTGTATTTCTGCATTTGGGTTATTAGTGTAGGTCAGGTAGTTGCGTCGGAGACGTTAAGACTCTTTTGTTTTATAAAATTATTTTTAGGCAGTTTGGTTAGGGACTGGCCATAAGTTAGTGTTGAGTTTTGTTTATTTATTTTATTTGGAAGCCGCCCATCTTCCGTCTCCAATTTTGTCATTTCGTCTCACCTTTTTGTTGTTTTAATTCATTAATAATTTGTTACATTTATATAGCGCTTTTCTGAGTCCTCAAAGTGCTTTATATGGTGGAGGGGATTCTCCTCAACCACCGATATGCATCATCCACCTGGATGATGAGATGGCAGCCAGAACACCCACACCACACCAATTGATTGGATGGGACTTTATGGGAAATTATGACGAAAAGATTCCCGTCAGATTTATAGGACAGATGGGAAATTAATGTTATTCCCCTTTTACCCCTTTATTTGACCATCTTAGGGGTCGTAACATTATGTGTTACTAACATTTTTAGACTTTTATTAACATGACTTACCATTAACAAAAGATTTATTAATGGAATGTGTGAACCTTATTGTAAAGTGTACACTATTTCAACATTACCTGATGTGTTACTAACATTTGTAGACTCTAGTAAAATGACTTTAACAAAGTTAAACAAAGCCATTAACAAAGTATTTCATATTTACTGCTTTGTATTGAATCTACAAATGTAAACACATATCACTTAATGTTGAAATAGTACAAACAAGTTATCAGAAACAATTTATACATGCTTTGCTAATGGTAAGTCATGTTAATAATAACGAATTAAGAGGAACAGAGGTGTTCATGGATAGTTCATATAAACTAATGCATTATATATATACTGTATATACAATATAAAATGTCTCATGTAAGCACTGTAATATCAGTACTTTATAAATCATACTATGTGATGTTTTTTGAAAAGGTAAAAATGAAGAAAGTTTTCTTTAATAGGTTTAGGGTAGGGTAAGTGTAAGGGTAGGAGGTGGAAGGATAGAAATTAATAGTTTGTACAGTATAAAAACTGTTGTCAGTATAAATAAATACGTTTGAATAGTCAGATATTTAAATGCTAACCAGCTGAACTTTGATCCAATTCATTCTTCCACTGATGAGCCAAATCCCCCCCAAAAAACTGAGCATTATTTTACAGATTCTTTTATTTCTGCCGAACAAAGCTGGCCTTCAATGAAGAAAAGTTTTCAAAGTAATAGCTTTCATGAAACGAAAAGGGAACAAGACAAGAGAGCCAACTAACAGTAAGACTACAAAGAACAGAGGGAAGGAGGATAGCTGTTGTGGCTTTGCCTGTAATAAACCTCTCAAATTTCTGTGTTCTTCCTTCTTGTTGTATGATGCTCCATTGATGAGTCTCGAGGACCGTACAGCAGAAACACATCAAAGCTCCAGTCTAATGTGGATCTCCAATAGGGATCCAGCCAAATGGAGGATCAGATCCAGACTACAGAGTTCCACTGGTTTGAAATGAAGGGCTTGTTTAGCCTCTGTTTATTTTCTTCCCATCACAGTGTTTGGTTTCATCTCCGTTTTTATTTTTGTATTATTATTTTTTCCAGCAACCACCTCTGGGGTTATTCAAACAGGCTATGGAATTAATGAAATGCATGAGGAGAAAGAGAGGATGAGATGGAGAGGAAGTTGTCTGCGGGAGGGGTGATGTTTCAGGAAATCCACACGGCTTCATTCCCTGGAGGACACTGTAGGGGTTTGTTCACCCCCCTCCACAGCAATATCAGCCTTGTGTGTCTGTCCTTATCCTGACCTGGAATTCCTTCTGAATTATTTTGCATTTACATGCCTTTGAAACCATAGGGGTTATGGTGAAGCCTGAATTTTGATATATGGAATTGATGGTTTGTGGAGGACTTAAATCTGCTCTTGCTTTGAGTAAAGTAGTCACCATCGACACTGTTATTAGATGACAGAAGAGATGTTAATTTCCCCCTCTCCTCAAAGTATGATCAGGGGGAATGGATTTGAGATTGAACTGTTCTCAGACTCCCAGGGCTGCTGTTTATGCTCTTATGAAAGCTGAGCCTGAAGAAACAGACACAATGGCAATGAATATTTATTTTAGATGCAATCTAAATTTAATTCTTTCGAGACAGAGAGTTCAATTTATCATAATGAATGTTTTTCAATGGGATGCAGAACCTGATATTATTTAGGGTCTCTTATTGCAATAAAGCACAAAAGCAGATGTATCCTCACTTTCTTGTCAGCTGAACATCTGACAAATATTTGCTTAGATTTAATGTTTAATGTCAGATTTAAAGTTAAGGTTTAAATTATTAACCAACACATTTGCATGTTCATAGTTTACTGATTTCGGTTTGTAAAAAATGTCACTCTTTATGAAGTTCTTTATTTTGATTGTTTTTATTTTAAAATGTTTGTATTTTTAAAGCTGCAGTTTGTAACCTTTTTTGGGTTAAAATGATCAAAAATAAATTTGAGCTGCTTACCGTAGTTCGATTTACAACTGTAAGCTTGTAATAATGTTTTTAATTCCAGTGGTACTGGGGGATTTCTGCATGAAATTCGAGCATATCTTTGTATCATCTGTACACATAAAGAAGGTGTCCCGGCTAGTAGGTTATCGCATGTGAGTATGTTGGAGGTAGAGATTTATAGCCTTTATCTCACAGCACTTGATATAAACGTATCAATTTGATTGCGGATCCAGAAAGGTTCAAACGACAATCACCAGTGCATGACAACTGACAACCTCCTATACTCCTGCTCAATTTGCCGAATATCCAGAAGTTAAAGCTGGAGCAAGAACAATCTTTGCTGAGTATAGCTGCACTGGTCTAATAAAAACAATGGCCACGCTTCATACAGATGTCTTCTCTGTTTATTTTGTCTCTCTCTCTTCAGTAGACACCGTGAAAACTACAAGAAATAAAAACACATTCAAAATATGCATTTCTCTCGTCCAGGGTCTTCTGATATTCAATAAATGTCACAACAGATATAAGACTATTAAACATTGTTAACATATCGCACATAAACAATACAACATGCGCACATAAAGCAATACAAAACAACATCATTGTCATTATGAAGTATATCAAGTTAAATTACCGTGTGCGCCTCTCAGACCATGCAGACAAAAACAACTCTCTTCAGGCCATATGTAATTTTCTCCGTGTTAATGCTCAAACTTTCCAAATGACGCAGACCCGCTATCAACTCAATCCGGGTCATGTGACACATTACGTCTCATAAATCCCACCCAAAGAACCCACAACTTCAAACATTTCAAAGGGCATACATCATAAAAATATTTGTTGTTGTTGTTTTAATTAAATGAATAAACTCAAAGTGAAATGAATTTATAACAAAAACATAAAATACCCATCTCAAGAAAAAACATGTCCTTTGACAGTTACACTCCCACCAAATTACTATAATTCTTGATAAACTTGCAAAAGTTTGAATAAATTTAGTAATTTCGCAAACCAAAAATTTCACAACCTAACAGACTGACTCACGACTCTGACTCTTGGAATCAAATCTATTATTTAAACTCTTAATACTTCAAACTCTCAATTTGTGTAGGAGTAAGGAGATTAGTTTCATTGCATCCGATTCAATTGTTTTCTACAAGTACTACTAACTTGTGAATAGGACGTTCAAGAATGGAAGGATTATTAAGTCGCTGACCCTCTTTCCCTAACTTTCTATTTCCTATCTGAATTGTGGCCTTTCGCACCAGTCCATCTCCATCTTCACAAACATCAAACACTCGTCCGAGTCTCCATTCATTGCGGGGAAGCCCTTCTTCCTTGACAATGACGATATCTCCAATCTTCACATTTCGTCTTGGAGAGTGCCACCGTTGTCTGAGAGTGATGTTTGCCAGATATTCCTTCCTCCATCTGCCCCAGAATTGCTCTGTCAGATATTGCACCTTGCGCCACCTTTTCCTCGCGTAGAGGTCTTCTGGAACAAATTTCCCTGGTGGAGGCAGAGGTACAGAAGATTTCATCGTGAGCAAATGGTTTGGGGTAAGTGGCTCTAGCCCCTTGGGATCATTGATGGTATCTGTGGTGAGTGGACGGCTATTTATGATCAACATGGCTTCGTAGAAGAAAGTTCTCAAGGAAGCATCATCCAGTCTTCCTGAGCTCTGCGAAAGGACCCAGCTTAGAACACTCCTAACTGTCCTGATCTGCCTCTCCCAAACCCCTCCCATATGACTGGCATCCGGTACGTTCATAATGAAGTCACATTGCTTCTGGGAAAGGTAAGCAGTCAGTCTGTCCTTGTCCAATTCTTTCAAAGCCTTTGTCAGCTCATTTTTCGCCCCAACAAAATTTGTCCCTTGATCCGATCTGATCTCTCTTACAGTTCCACGGATAGATATAAAACACCGCAAGGCATTTATGAAAGCATCTGTTGTGAGATCTTCCAGCATCTCTATGTGAATTGCTCTTGAGGAGAAACAGGTGACTATGAGCCCATATCTCTTATGCTCCTTACGACCTTGTTTGGTGAGAAATGGTCCGAAACAATCAATCCCACAATAAGAGAATGGTGGAGAGGGATCAACACGGCTAGCAGGTAGATCTGCCATCTTTTGCATTTCTGTTGGCCTGCGAGCTCTTCTGCATGTAACACATTGCTTAATGTGATTTGCCACAACTTTGCTGCCTCCTACAACCCAGTAACCGTTTGCTCTCAATTCATTGAGGGTCTGTCCTCTACCTTGATGCTGAGTTTTCTCATGGTAGTAATCCAAGACAAGACGTGTGATAACACCATCTCTCGGGAGGATTGCTGGGTGTTTTAAGTCAAAAGGTAACGAAGCGCTCCTCAATCGCCCTCCCACCCTGAGAATACCATTGTGCAGTATTGGGTCAAGTTGGAACAATGGATGACAATGTGGCAATTTGCCATGACTCAGTATTTGCATCTCTTCTTCGAAGGCATCCTTTTGTGCCAATCTTACAAGCGTGATACTGGCCTTCCTCATGTCTTCAACATTTATGGGTTTAACGGTTTTGTCTCTTGCTAATTGCTGGATACGAGAGACAACTTTCAATGCTGTGTGCCATTTTGAAAACCGCTTAAACCTCTCCAAAAGATTCTCATCTTGTACTACCTTTGTTTGAAGTACTTGTATAGTTCTGATTTCAGGATCACCAACAAGCAGCTTTGGAGTTGTCTTTGGTGTGATGAGATCTTTTTCCCAAAGAAACTTGGGTCCCGTAAACCAATTTGAATGAATTAGCTCTGACACCTTGAGGCCCCTGGAGGCATGATCTGCTGGATTTTGATCAGAGTCTATATAATGCCACTGTACAGGGTCAGTTGTTTCTCTGATTCGTTGGACTCGATTCGCCACAAAGACGTGAAACCTACGGGCTTCATTATTAATGTAGCCCAAGACCACCTGAGAATCTGTCCAGAAATATTCTTGGTCAATTTTGAGCTCCAGCTCCTCCTTTAACATGCTACTTACTGCTGCTGAGATCACAGCTGCCGTTAACTCTAGCCTGGGTATGGTCACAACCTTTGTTGGTGCAACCCTTGCCTTTCCTATAACAAAGGAGCAGTGCACCTTGTCTTCACTCAACACCCGGATATATGAGCACTGGCCATAGCCATAGCTACTCGCATCTGAAAAGTGATGAAGTTCAATCCTCTGTACCTTCCCTAGATTTTCAGGAGCAAAACATCTCGGAATCTCAAGATTTTGCAGGTTCTTTAGTTCATTCATCCAGCTTGTCCACTGTGGCATTAACTCTTCTGGCAGTGTTTCATCCCATTCTATACCCTTTTGGCACATTTCCTGTAGTACTTTCTTTCCTAAGAGGAGGAAAGGAGCCAGGAAGCCTAGTGGATCAAACACAGATGCCACAGTTGAGAGTATTCCTCGTCGTGTTGCTGGTTTCTGATCCAGAGTGTCATTAAAGGAAAAGGTGTCATTGTTTACACGCCATTTTACTCCCAACACGGTCTGAACTGGGAGTTCATCAGAAACAAGGTCAACATCCTGAACTCCGCTGGCTCTTTCGCTGACAGGAATTGACTCCAAAACATTTTTGTTGTTGGACATGAACTTGTGTAAACGCAATTTCCCTTTTGCACATACATTTCGGGCTTCTTGAATTAATTTGACAGCCGAGTCCACATCTTCTACACTAATGAGTCCATCATCAACATAGAAATGCTTTTTGATGAAGCTGGCAGCGGCAGGATACTCACTCTCATTTTGACATGCAAGGTACTTCATTCCATAATTCGCGCAGCCAGGAGAAGATGCTGCTCCGAAAAGATGGACTCTCATGCGATACTCCGTTGGCTCTAAATTGGTATTTCCGTTTTCCCACCACAGGAACCGCAAGTAATCTCTGTCTTCCTGACTCACATGGAATCTGTGAAACATCTTTTCTACATCACAAATAACTGTGACTGGATGTTTGCGAAACCTGCAGAGCACCCCAGTTAACCCATTAGTGAGATCAGGTCCAGTAAGCAAGTGATCGTTCAGTGCAGTACCATCATATTTAGCAGAGCAATCAAACACAACTCTGATTTTCTCTGGCTTTCTAGGGTGATATACCCCTTGGTGAGGAATATACCAGACGTTTCCTGCCTTGGGTTGGTGTTCAGCTCTCTCCGCATCACCATCATTGAAAACACCTTCCATAAATTTAACATAGTCATCTTTGAATTTGGGGTTTTTGTCAAATTTATCTTTCAGGCGCTTCAGCCGCACCATAGCCAGCCGCTTATTTTCTGGTAATTGTGGGCGTGTCTTGAAGGGGAGGGGCATCTCCAGGTGTCCCTCTGAATTCTGGTGAATTCCTTCATCTAGTAATTGCATAAACTGTATATCGTCTTGGGATATGCTTCTTTCCCTTGGATTTGTATCTCTGAAGTCTGATTCAAGGGCTCTGATGACAGAGGCAGGTGTCAATATTGGGAGTTCCTTAACGGATACACGATGGCACAGGCCTGTGACTTCTGTTGACTTTGCAACCTGTGGTGAACTGCCAACAATAGTCCAACCCAGGTCCGTTCTGATGGCATACGGCTCATCATCACCTCCTGTGATGACTTGTCGTGGAGCCAACGCTCTTGAGCAGTCATAACCTATCAGGAGTCCGACCTTACAATCCATCAGCTTTGGTATTTCCTTTGCTATGTCATTCAAATGACGCCACCTTCTGGCAGTTGCAGGGGTAGGAATGTGAGAACGTTCAAGTGGGATGAAATCTCTGGTATAGGCAGGTGGCAGATGGATTAGACCATGAGAGGAAAACCCTCTAACTCGAAGCCCACTAACTCTTTCACTTTGAACAATGGAATCCTTTCCCATCATTGTAGTAAGCTTTAACTTAACTGGCTCTGAAACCACTCCCATCCACTCGCATACCTCTTGGTCCACAAAGGTGTTGCTACTCTGGGTATCCTGTAGGGCATAAACTAAGGTCTCTTTTTCAGGATTGATAGATGAAGAAATCCATACAGGCACTATCATTGAGGTACTCCCACCGTCACAACTGTCTACACAACAGGAAAGGGAAGATGTATTTTCTTCTGTTTGCATAGCACGAGAAAATGTGGCTGCTGCAGAAGACGGGCGGTCTTCATGAAGTGGTGTTGGATGATGTTTCTTGCATATACTACAAGTAGCTTTATTCTTACAATCTCTTGAGTTGTGTCCTTTCCTAAGACAGCCAAAACACAGATTATTGTCTAATATAAACTTTCTCTTGTCCTCCACAGACTTACAAGCAAATGTTTGACATTTGTGGATAGAGTGGCTTTCCCCACAACACCTACAAGTGACTGGGAATGAGCATGATGGCGATGTGCTTACTTTGTTGGGTCTGTTTGACTCCTTTCCCCCAACACCGTATGTTTTCGGTACGGAGCTTGATTTCTCTGATGTATTCACACTTGTGAAGAAAGCATTAGCCTTTGAGCGCTTAACTTCTCTAGACAAATTTTCTTCAGTAAGCTTCAAGGCATGAAAGGATGTAACAGGGTTGCATGCTATTTCTGCTTCTTGTGCTACAAAATCAGCGAACTCCTTGAAACTAGGGTATTCTTCTGATTGTTTCAACTGGATTGTAACATGCCTGTTCCAACGAGACGTCACCCAATCAGGAAGTTTTTGTAACATTCTTTGATTCTCTTCACAGTCATTTAACACTTGAAGCCCTTTGATGTGTGGCATGGCATTGCTGCAGGATGTCAGAAAGTCACTGAACTGTCTCAATTTAACTGATTCTCTTGAGCCAATCTTTGGCCAGTTATTCAGTTTTTCTCTGAATGCACGCTGGGTTACAAATGGATGGCCATACCGAGAATTCAATGCTTCCCATGCTTGATCATAGGCGTCCTCATCCTTTCTGTAGAAGTTTCCTGCCAATACAGACTGTGCCTCACCACTAACATATTTCTGTAGGTAGAATAACCTATCAGCTGGATTTGTGCATCGCCGCTCTATCAATGCCTTGAAACTTGTTTTCCACTCTAAGAACTTAAGTGGGTCACCTGAGAAAACCAAGGGCTCCGGTGCGGGAAGTCTGCTGAGAGCCATTGTGTCCTGAAGGGCTTGTACTATAGAAGCTTCCTTATCAGTATGAGTTGTTTGCTCCTCTTTAACTTCCTTAGCAGATACTGAAGGACAATTGGCTACCTCACTTCGTGCTACTCCACTTTCTTTTCTGGACTCACTTGAGTCAGCTTCGGAGTATGCTTTGAGCTTTGCAGCTATTACTTGAAGATCTCTCTGATTTTCTAGTCTTTTAAGTTCAAGCCTTTGAGTAGCAATAGCCTCCTCCATCTTCACCTCTGCCTGCTTTGCGGCCAACTCAGCAGCACACTCTGCTCTTTTTGCTGTGATGCTATGCTGTTCTGATGCGCAGCTTGAACGTTGACTACGAATAGTAGATTTGGAACGTGTAGACCCAAATATGGACTGAGCATACTCTTTGTCAAGCACCATACGAATTCTTGCATCTTCTCCATTAGCATCAAATTCCTCTTGCCCTACTTCACTCATACGTACTTTCATCAGCCCCATCAAATCTGCTGTTACTGCAGTGCAGGAATCCACTTTCCTTCTAATCTCAGTTGAAGGTAATGATTGAGATCGTATAAGTTCATACAATTTTTTCACTTGAGTTTCCAGCCCTTCAACACTATCCATCATGTCACCTAAGTCTTGATCGGAGCACTCATCTTTAAGTTTGGTACGAGCAGTTCTCACTTGTTCTTTCCAGCTTTCATACAGCTTGATGAATTTACTCTCCTTCTGAGAAACTTCTTGCTGCTTAAGCTCCTGCATTTTGGGAGTTAACTTTCTCTCTCGTGACGACTTTCTGGGTTCATAGCTTCTTGAAGTGGAAGCAGTAGCTTCTATCATTGCTATTTGAAGTGACTCTAGTTTAGCTTGAATATCCACTATGAGTGACTCTAATCTTTCCCTTTCAGCATCATCAGTTTGCAACCTTAACTGTTCCGTTAAGCTAGTTAATTCTGCCTGCAATGACTCAATTTGCTCACTTGATTCATTCATTGTAATTTTTCTCCATGAACTGACCTTGTAAATGTTTTAACAAGACATTTTAGTGCATGGTTACTTAATTACTACTCTCAGATCAAAACTCTTGTTACTATTCGCCACTGTGTCACTTATAATATATAAACCACGATCAGGTTGAAATGATAAACCAATTAAGATATATTATAAACACCTCAGTCTTACTTTCTTTTCTTTCTTTTTCTTTAAATGTCCATAAAGACAGAGGTATCACAGTCCAAAATACTGTTGATTGCAAAGCAGTACTCCTACTTGAAACAGCGAATAATATACAACCACTGTTCTATGAAGCCTGTAGAAGGATACTTGCAACTGTCTACGCGGCTGAATGTCGCCCTCTTCTGGTCGTGTCGCGGTACTTCCTTGGCGGCAACAACTGCATAACGGCAAGCCTCGTCTCTGACGCCTTCTTCTCCACGCGATAGTCCCGCCGCGATCGTGCTTTCACTTTGTATCCAACGTCTCTTCTGTACGCGATGCATCCGCGATCTTGTTTCCTCTTTCCATCCAGCCGATGCTGTACAACTCTTTAAGCTGTCGACTGTAATGGCGTCACGTTTTCACTATAGCTGCACTGGTCTAATAAAAACAATGGCCACGCTTCATACAGATGTCTTCTCTGTTTATTTTGTCTCTCTCTCTTCAGTAGACACCGTGAAAACTACAAGAAATAAAAACACATTCAAAATATGCATTTCTCTCGTCCAGGGTCTTCTGATATTCAATAAATGTCACAACAGATATAAGACTATTAAACATTGTTAACATATCGCACATAAACAATACAACATGCGCACATAAAGCAATACAAAACAACATCATTGTCATTATGAAGTATATCAAGTTAAATTACCGTGTGCGCCTCTCAGACCATGCAGACAAAAACAACTCTCTTCAGGCCATATGTAATTTTCTCCGTGTTAATGCTCAAACTTTCCAAATGACGCAGACCCGCTATCAACTCAATCCGGGTCATGTGACACATTACGTCTCATAAATCCCACCCAAAGAACCCACAACTTCAAACATTTCAAAGGGCATACATCATAAAAATATTTGTTGTTGTTGTTTTAATTAAATGAATAAACTCAAAGTGAAATGAATTTATAACAAAAACATAAAATACCCATCTCAAGAAAAAACATGTCCTTTGACAGTTTTGTTGGTGGCCATGATGTTGTGGTGGCCCTCCTGCCCACGAGGTTTGGGAAAAGTTTGATTTTCCAGCTCGCTCCGTTACTCCTGTTACACACATACTCCGTTTGCAGTGCATATGTGGTGCATATTTTTTTCCATACCCACGTTAACCGATTAGAGCTTTCACACTGCATGAGGATGCGGTCCAGCTGAAGTGGTGCGGATATAGCAGTCTTTTTTTGGTTACTAAAGTAACAGCATATTGTTTGCATTAAAATAAACATGTACTATCGTGAAAATCTAGTAATTTCACCACAGATGCATATATTGTAAAGTCTACTCTGTTTCAAAGTCAACTCATGGCTTAATTGCCTTGGGTAAAGCAAGGAAAACAACACATTTAGGTAAATAAGGAGACATAATGGAGAGCACTCGTCCTTTCTTGGAGGTAGAGAATCAAACTTCTTTATGATCTGCATGATTTCTTCAAAAAGATTTTAAAACGAAAGAAAAGACAAGAGTCGGCTGTTTTGTCCTATTACAAGTTTTAATTGAACATTTTTGTGATTTTAGGCTATAATTTTAAATGTTTTTGCATTTGAACAACATAATAGGCCTATAGCTAATCTAAAGTACTAGGCTATATAAATGTAAAGTAATAAATTGAATAAAATGTTGTTTAAATGTAGTGCGTTTAAACGTCACATCTATGAACGATGTTACAAAGAGAATTGTAATGCTGACAAGTCATGTTCAGTAACAACTTTTGGATTTGAAATAAAAATAATGAATTAATGCTGTGTTTGCTCAGGCACAATTCACAAAGATGATAATTCCGCGAATAACTGCAATTGCTGAACAGAGATGGCGACAAAGAGGAAAAACTACGGACTGCAGCTTTAATTTTAAAGGAACTGAGAAATCAAAGTTTCCTTGAGCTTTTGACATATAAGAGGTCACCATACTAAAAGAATATCCTGTAAGTTTTAGAACTGACAACTACATTGCTAGTCTAAAACCGGGGAAGGGCAATGCCAGACAAAGCCAAAGGTGCAGGCAGGTAGAGTGATGACCAAGGCAAAGCCAGAGGGACGAGGGAGCTCGGAGAATCCTAATGCTCAATGATTTCTGGTGGAGCCGAGGGAGGGAGGAGCCAATGTGGAGCTGAAGTGTCGACAGGCTTAGGTGGAGCAAAGGACACAGAAGCTGGAGGCCGAGACTGGGGAAACTATGTGCTGGGTGGAGCTGGTGGCCTCATGACACTATGCAGATCCTTCATATCAATGAAGGACATCAACAGAGGCTAGGCTTAGCAAATGGTAAATGGACTGCATTTATATGGTAAATGGACTGCATTTATATAGCGCTTTTATCCAAAGCGCTTTACATTTTTGCCTCACATTCACCCATTCACACACCGACGGCGATGTCAGCCATGTAAGGCGCCATCCAGCTCGTCGGGAGCAGCTGGGGTTAGGTGTCTTGCTCATGGACACTTCGACACTTGGTCAGGTGGAACCGGGGATTGAACCACCAACCTTCTGGTTTGTAGACAACCTACATGAACCACTGAGCCACTGCCGCCCAAAATGGCTAATTGAGGAGTTGAGAGAAGGAGGCTGGGCATGTATTCTAGAGATACAGGGGGTGCTGGAGTTGGGAATCACTGCTCCAAAAAAAATCAATCAAGTCCACCTCAAACAAATCCTTAAGTTCGCCAAAATATTTGCCAGAGTCCAACATACACCTTTCCATAACATAAGTAGAGTTGTGAGTGGGGCTATCCTCTCTTCCCTCAAGCACCAAAATCACTCCCTCAGTGATGTACAGTGCTACCGACTCATGCACCTGGTCAGACTCTGTAGGTGATCCAGGCTCCAAAGCGATCAAACACTTATCCTTGGTACGGGCTCGCCTCTTGTAGGTGGCCGGTCTAATCTGTCCGCGGTGGGCTCAAGCAAATCTTCCATCGGGTCACTCGCTGTTGGTGTTTGGCTGGTCTCTTGCGGTGTAGTGGGGCTGGTATCAAAGTCATCCTCCACAGGGCCAATGGTTAAAGGTGAACCATTGTGTACCAGCACTCACTCCAAATGCGGCGAAATCCTCCTTAGGACTGTCCGCTAGATCGTGTGCCTTTGACCACTCGCTCAGGCTGACGTGATAAAAAACATAGAGTGAGCTGTCCGGGTAATGAGTCTGGCACGTGAGATGTTAAAAGTCTCAGGACGGTCTCCATACTCCAGGCAGTGTAGTGGGACAGATGGAAGGTCCATGGGGAAAGAAAAAAAAAATCAAGCAGAATGGGAAAACACCACAAAGTAACCACACTCACAAAGACGAAGATAAATGTTAGGAAAAAATTACTTTAATAACAATTATCTTGACAACAGGACGAATTCACACATTACACGGAAAAGAACTGACAACCCCGAGGGACAACTGAGAATGCAGGAACCAAAGGAGCTAATGAGATAATTAGAACACAGGTGAATAGGATGACAGTTAACAGACTGAAAGAAACTAGGTCAAAGGACAAACCGAGGCATAAGGGAGAAAAACCAAACGTTTTTTGACTTTATCAGTTTGTGAAAATCCACTTGGGGTTTAGAGTATTTATTTCCCTCACATTCATTTCACACATCTAGCACCATTATGTGCTTTTGTTTCATTAATACAGTGCATACTTTTTCTTGATTTACCACAAAAGGATGGAAGTGAAATGTGACAACATGCCCTATAGGTGGGGTACATGAAGGGGCACATTGTAACATAACCAAATCAAAGCTTACAATGTTTGAATATATATATATATATATATATATATATATATATATATATATATATATATATATATATATATATATATATATATAAATATAAATTTTCAAGACAAACTAAAAAAAATTGTCGATAAAATACAATTAATAACTTTTTTAATAAAATAATGGCATTTTTTAATTATTAAAAATATACTATTTTTTTAGTTTGACACTCGCTAAATTGCTAAACACAGCATTATTTAAAACATAATATTAATTAATAATTTCTTAAATTTGACTCAGTCATTATTCACCCTTTTTTCATGGTTTCTCAAAAAAATTCACAAAAGAAAATATTATTCTATATAGTTCTAATAGGGGCTCATTGTAACGCTGTGTTACAACGAACAACACCTGCGCAACTGGGATTTAAACTGTGGCTCATATATTCTCAACGGTTAAATAACAGATATAAGATGAAAATAATATCAGATTTGTCTTATTTTAAATAAACACAAAAAACAGAGATGAAAAACAAACAAAAAAAAACTATGATTAATAAATGTTCAGTAATATCTTCGAAAGTGTTTTCAATTTTGGTGCAAATTTTCTCAAAATTATCAAAATAATGTTGATATGGCTGGCAACTAGTAAATACCCTAGACTGTAAAAAATATGGACGTAGTGTCCGTGACGTCACCCATAGGATTCCATTAAGCCGTTCTGAAGCTTAAAGTATAGGGGTGAGCTGGCTCAAATATGGCTATCCACCTGTCACTCAAAGTAACCACGCCCTTAATTGCTACTTAGTTCCACACACCTGTTTTGTGGAAAGTTGATTTCCCTCCCTGTGTTTTTAAGCATGTTCAATGTTCGGTGTTGTCTTTTTTACATTGTTGCTAGTTCTTGTTCTGGATTATTGTATTAAAGGCTGTACATGTGGCATGTGCTTCACAACAGCAACGTGTGAAAGCTGGCTTTCTTTCTTTCTTAAACGTAAAAAAACGAACAAAAAAACATAAACATTTCAGAGTGGTCACTCTGGTTTTCATATTATAATGAATATCAAGTGCAATACACATGCATACTCATGCATACACAGATGTAAAGCCCACTCAAGAACGCCCACCCTCATGCTGCCTCTACTTCAAACACACATGGTCTTGGCCTGATGAATAGATGGAAGATGCTCAGCAATTGCTCCGGTAACCTAAGCAAATCCCTTCATACAGGTCCACCGCTCTTGTCAAGGGTGCCTGATAAGAATCATACACCTTCCAAAGACCAGGTTCAGTATATGAAAACGATGCCAGAAGCTCATCCTGCTCCAGGCTCCAATGGGGCATGACAAAGTCAAAGGACAACACTGGTGCAATAGGGAAGACCACAAACACTACAAAATGCACTGGAAATGTTGTGCAGGGACGTGCACAGGGGGGTTGCTCAGGTTGCCCGGGCAACTGCCCATATGCCCTTCTCGACTCACGTTGCCCTTCCGAGGTGGAAAAAAATAAATAAATAAATCGTACAATGGATGCAGAATTTCACGTAGGCCTAGATCAATAAAAAATATATAACAAAAAAAATCGCTAAGCCTCAATCACTTCCATATTCGGGTACCCGTCCGAAAGTGAAAGTCAAACAATTGCTTGGGGTCCCGAGCTGGCCTGGGGCCGCAAGTCAACGACAGGTTAAGAATAAAATGCAACGACAGAGCGCCCCTTTGATAGTCAATGCAGTAAAGTGCAACGACACTGTTATCAGAATCCCCCTCAAGCGGGCCCTCTCAGTCGTCGCTGACAACAGCCACCCAACCACGCAATCTCTGCTGCCGGCAAAATACAAAACGCCTCCTCGGCGATCATGAAGCGGAATTATGCTTTAGGAAGCCAGAAAAGAAAAGAGAAAATAAAAGATAGTGGTAAGTGATAAATTACACTATATAAAATAGCTCTATTTGTACTATTAGGTAGGCTAGCAAAAATATGTTTATGTTCTGCCTGAGGGGAAATGTTGCTTGTAACGAACAGTTAGTGCAACTTTTTTTTCGAACGGACGGAATATGGTTACATACTGTAATATGTTTTTAACGGGATAAGGAAGATGCAGATCTGTTCCAGAATAACTGTTTATCGTATTTAATGACATAAAATTGCTATAGCTTTGTAATAGGTTTTGATGAAAGTGGCATAGCATGCTATACTAACTATTTTTATGCTATACATAAATAACCTGGAATAGTTAATATAGCATGCTATATATATTGACTATTATTATAAACATTATTTAACCAGAAAGAGGCAGAGGAACATGATTTTTTTTCGTAGCTTATCTTAATGTGCTAGTGTTGGGATATATGGTAGTAACAGTTTATGCAAATATGACATTATTTTTATAAGTTACCAATGGATTTTGAACAGTTACTTTATTCTGTGTGGCAATTTTTACACTGTTGCATTTTGAAGTACAGTATCAGGATAACCCACATGTTTTACTGGTACTGTTTATTAACTACTTAACAAGGTATTATAGTCATCTGTTGCAACTTTATAATAACCATCCAGATAATGTTTATAGACAGTTTACAAACCAACTAGTAACCCTTAACAAAGTGTTAGGAATATTTGGCCTGTCTATCTATGTAATGTTTATAGATGTTTTAAAAATGGTTTCTTAAATTTTACAAACATTTTTTAATCATTACCCGTTTATCTGTAGAAGGTTAGCCATGTCCATTTTGCTTGGGGCCCCCAAAATCCTTCTAACCGCCCTGGCTGAGCCTGCATGAGCGGCACTAGAAGGAGATTGTCGCGGTTGTTGGGTGAGACTTAACGTTGTCGTAAAGGTATAACAAACGGACGATCATCATTCATAAATCTACTTTTTCTATCTGGACATGGAGCATAATAAACATGCAACTTGTTCATTATCATTATCTGTGAAACTGTTGATGGCAGTTAAATTAATATTGTCTTTTTTTATTAGACTATTGATATTGACTGGTTTGAGTTCTTTAAGGGAAATGGCCTCAAAAGCACCATAATGCAGGAAATCACATCTACGAAATAAAAAAAAATTATTGGGGGAGAACCCCCTCCCCCCCGCAAAAAATAACCCCACCTATAATATTTTTCCAGAGCAGAACATAAATACCACTAGGGGGCATTAAAATAATAATGATAATGGCAATAACAATAATATGTAATTGGACAGATGATGAGGGGGTTTTTTTTCGGTTGGGGGGGTGGTGCCCTTTTTTTTAGGTCAGAGCAACTGCCCCTCAAAAATCCTGTGCACGTCCCTGATGTTGTGTATTAGCATTATAGTATTATAGCATTATTAAATGTTTGCATTATTAAGTAGGTCTGTGTATCTATGTATGTGAGTTGTAAGTAATGATAAACATTCTCAGGATGACACAAAAAATTGTGTTGGATCACAAAAATGTTGTATAATATCATTACCCTCTGATTTTAGGTATAACTTATGGGTAGGGTGACATTTTTGAAAAGTGGTGGAGACATGTCCCAACTGTCCAAACTGCAAATTCTGCCAGTTTTCAGGATTTTATAAGATCAAAATCTCACATTTAGTTTGTATTTCGTAACATTGTCCTTTCAACGCTTTATCTCTCACTTTACCCACACTGTAAAAAATTATTTAGGAAAAAAGTTACCTGGTTGCCTTAAAATTTTGAGTTCATTGAAATTAAAATGTTGAGTTAATACAATGAACATTTTTTAAGATTCAACAAACTTTATTAAAATATTATTAAAATATTTTGTAAGCATATTGGGTAATTGTGTGTGTTTTATTTCTGATGACACAGTGAAACATGCGAAATAGTGCTATTTTCAGATTTATCAAATGTTTTATGTGGTTCAGACACAATAATATTTTGAGTTTCTATTTATTAAACAAATTTCCTTCATTGTATCAACTAAAATTTTTAAGTTAAATAAACTAAAAATTAAGGCAACCAGGTTACTTACTTTTTTAAGTTAAACCAACAAAAAACAATTATTATATTTTACTATGCAGTAATATGCCATCTAATACTATTTCAGAAATGAGTTTAGTTCAAAGAATTAAAAGCTTTCTTTTTAAAGGGGGGGTGAAATGCTGTTTCATGCATACTGAGCTTTTTACACTGTTAAAGACTTGGATTCCCATCCTAAACGTAGACAAAGTTTCAAAAACTAATGTTGGACGTTTGATAGAGTATTTCTGTGTCAAAAATACTCCTTCCGGTTTCTCACAAGTTTCGGAGAGTTTTTTTCGAGTATGGGTCGACTTGACGTTAATAGAACAGAAGGTCCTTGTATGGGCTGTACGGGCTCTTCTCCCGGTAGGGTGCGCGCGCGTGACTAGAGCGAGAGAGTAACCACTCTCTCAGGTGCAGATCCAGTCGTCCGTGAACACTTATGTCGGTTATAGTCCGCGCCGCGCTCCACTTTATTCCTATGGTTGACGTCGAGCGACTTCAAAGCTTCAGCACAGCATTCCAGGAAGGCAGCGCTACATTTGAACCGTTTTGAACGCAGAAATAACAGGAAGCTTTGTAACATCGCTTCAGTCGCATCGCAAAGTGGATTTCCACGCCACTGCTGTCACAGGACTTCACCAAATCATACCAAAGAAGTGTGTTTTTGACGGAGCGGTCCCAGCGATAAAGGTTTGGTCCTGCTTTGCTTGCTAAGGTCTAACGTTAGTCGCATACAATAGTCCATAAACCGAATCATGTCCTCATAAACTGCTAGTAAAGACACACAAATGTTGACAGGCCACTAAATACAGTACATACCACAGAGACGGACGTCCTGATGTTGCTGTTTCTCCTGTTCAATTTATTTCTGCCTCAGATTTGATTCTGGATCATTATCTGTATTAGCTGAGATAGCCATGGGTTTCTCCCATAGACTGTAAAAGTTTTATCCACACTTGAGGACGTCACCGCTTTGTTCGCGATCGTCATTCTTTAGCTCCGCCCACACGATACGCCTCCAGGCGCTCGGTTTTTTCCAGAAAGACTCGGTACAGCCTATATTTCTTTTATAAATATAATAAAACTAAAGATATGAAGATATGAAGGATGCAATACTACTCTATAGGTACTCAAGATTGACATGAGATTGACTGAAACTGAGTGTTTCATCCCCCCTTTAAATAAACTCTGATGTACTGCAAGATCAGCATGCTTTGCAACGGAATAGGTATTTTCTAAAAACAAATTATATTTAAATATTATTATATTATATTTTATATATATATATTATATTAATATATATTATATTTATATATATTATATTATATTTTATATTTGATTTAAAGTTACATATTTAAATCTGACTCTGCATTTATAACTTAAAATATCTTTATCAATGACAAATGACAAATAGGCAAAGCACCATGGCATCGGTTATACATAATTTAATGTCTCTGCAATTTCTAGATCTCTCAAATACATGCAAAAACAAATGCATTTATAAGTCTAAATGGTGTGCCAAATGTTTTAGCACAAAACTTTGAGCAATATGGTTATGCAGTATCGGAGTATAATCACAGCTAAAGGAATCTGTTAGACATGATGTGCAGCCCTTTAGTATAAGCTTGACCTTGAAAACCATTTTCTTTTATCAAATAATTTTGTCCATATTATAAATATTAAGAACAAGACATTATTTTACAAAGCAAATTCATTACATTCCATCCTTCCAATGGAGAACACTGCTAATCTCTGACATTACAAAAGGTCACTGGTGAAAGTCACTGGTGACTCAAACTTTTTGGTTACCAACATTATCAAATATCTTATTTTGTGTTCTGCAGAAGAAGAAGAAAACATTCATCAAGTTTGGAACAACTTGAGTGTCAGACACAGACAAGGACACAGAGGGATTAGTGCAAGTGCAAAGTTTATTATCAGAGGTTACGGACACAGGTGATACTTAGGTGGGTGGTGACACTCAGACGAAGGACGATGATGGTGAAGACGACGATGAAGACGAAGATGGTTACAGACGAGGGCTTCTTGGAAGGACAGGTAGTCAATGGTGGGATCGGTGCAAGACCAGACAGTGATTGTGAAGGTGAGCCGGGTTGATATAGCCTAGTGGTGACTGGTGATGGTGCCCAGGTGTTCAGAATGCTGGTGATGGGGAACGAGTGGGCGTGGCAGTGATTGATGGTTGTGAGGGCGTGACATTGAGGGTGAATAATTGTTCATATTTGGGTTAACTGTCCCTTTTAGGTGTTTTTTTTTTTTTGGATCAGAATTGTAATTTTATGCACAAAAGATTTATTTCTTTCTCCATGACACTTACATTTACAATAAGGGTGTTTTCACGCTTGGTCCATTTCAGGAGTCTGAGCGCAGTTCGCATGGTTTTTGTCCCATATGTGAACACTCCTAACGATCTCAGACTCCTTTAAAGCGAACCGGTTCGCTAAAAACAAGCAATCTGATCACAAACCGCTCTGGGCTTACTTGATTTTTCTGTTCGCGAATTCTTTTGGTCATCAAATGGCTCCGTACAAATCAGCTGTTCATTATGGCTGCTTCTTCTGACAAATCTCTACAAATTATTTGTTCACAACTTACACTTTCAACCTCTTTCAAACTGTGTGAGACTGCGCGTCTTGCCAGTTTAAAATGATGTTATGAGTGCCTAAATCTCATGAATCAACAGCGAGTGTACTAAACGGAATCTTTAGTGTCTACTGCATTTATTTTAAAGCTTCAAAAACACAAGTTTCACATGAACAGGTAGTTTTGTCTTAAGTGAATGTAAACATCTGCATTAATAGCCTGATATAAGAATCAGTATCAGAGTAGTACACAGTGAATAATATGCAGTTTTATGTTTTCATGTGATTGTTCCATTCTGATTTTAGACATAGGGACCTATACTTTACCTGGAAAATGTACAGCAGTTTATTAAATTGACATCTCTCTTTTATAATTGTATTGTATTGTTATTTTTTGTGTACTGATGCTATCATTGCCTTCTGCATTAAAATAAACATGAATCAAGGAAAACTATTCAAAATAAATGTTATTTACAAAGGTGGTTGTTAGATATAGCTAGTGCAATAATATGTAGAATTGCAAAAAATCTATATATTTTTGTGTAAAAAGATAAATAACTTTTAACAATTTAACAACATTTGTAGCAATGTCATAAAAATTATCTTTACAAACAAATATATTGGTTCCTGAGGAACAAACAATGTAAGTGAATGGGATCAAATGTTGAAGGCCATGGGTCAGCCATCAAACACTGGACTAGATCCAAAAAGCAACAGTCGGAACATAAAGGGGTCTGAGACCACATTTTCTAATAAAGTGGACAAAAAGGATCTGAGTCCACTTTCAGGTACAGGGACAGTAAAGAGAACTGGTGAACGTGGTGACAGTGAACGTAAAGAGAACTGGGTCCTTTTTCACTCAGTTCACTTATTATTCCACTTCTGTTCTTTTAAAGAGGACCCAAGTGTGAAAACACCCTAAGACCACTTACTTTTCGTTTTCTTTTTCTTCCCAGATGAATAAGGCTCTTATCACATAAATGCTGCGTGTCGATTCTGACCTACCAGTGTTAGCAACCATTTAAAAAGCAGTTCAATTGACACCATGACAACCAGGAAACAAATTTAGCAAAACATCAATATGGACTGATTGATTGTCTCATGTCTTAGACTACATTGTGTAGTTACAGTCTAAGTAGGCATTTTCCTCCCCTTTCTTATTACTCCCTCTCTCTCTCTCTCTCTCTCTCTCTCTCTCTCTCTCTCTCTCTCTCTCTCTCTCTCTCTCTCTCTCTCTCTCTCTCTCTCTCTCTCTCTTTAAAATTAAAAATACAATTCTGCTTCATAGAGTTCAAATTATTTTCTCTATCTTTTCCAGGATTGATGTTAATATGGGAAGTGTCTCTCTTTAAGCAAACCCTAAAGATTTAATTTAGATTTTGTACTATTTTCCCTTTAAGTTAAAGTCTCCCCATTGATTACAAATGAGCCTCATTACCTGCCATACACTCAACCTGTCAGAGAGAGAGAGAGAGAGAGAGAGAGAGAGAGAGAGAGAGAGAGAGAGAGAGAGAGAGAGAGAGAGAGAGAGGTCAATTTAACAGACTTACTGCCACAGTGCAAAATCCCCTAATAATCACTCAATTCAATCATGCGTCTGAAAGCCATAAAGAAATAAAAGCGATAAAAAGGACTCAGGCACTGAACTATGAAAATCCCTCTAGTGTTTAAAAGATAGATGGCAAACAGGCTTCCCTAAAGTATTATCTAAGATCTTATCCATTACAGCGGGCATTTTGCTGGTGGATTACTGGGGTTTTCAAGAAGGAAAAAAAAATATTAACACCTGTCGACATCATGAACAGATGGCAATTCAGCCAAGAGCCCTGATAGACCCGGGATCAATCCAGAACGGCCACAAAAAGTATTTGGACAATTAAGCCACAGTAACAAATATCTTTTATGTTATGTAACTAAATATCAACCTAAGTGACAATGATTTGGACAAAACAAAAACACATTTTAAGCAAAGCATTCCAAAAAAAAAAAAAAAAAGAAGAAGGAGAAGGATATATTGGTTAAAATTTCACTAGAAATCATTTGGGTCAAGTCAGTTTGAATAATTGGAACAACTTATAGACATTTATGGTACATAGTTCTGTGAATTTTTTTATTTTGCGTCATTTCTAAAGGGAGTTTAATACAACGCCAGGTGTGACACAAGTGTTTTTGCTAGTTTTTGTTGTCGTTTTCTACTGATACAAAGCCATGTTAAATTGCTGAACTAACCCTTTAACCAATCGTGGCAATTGTATTTAAACTGACTTTAGGGTTTCTATATTCCGCCGTGAATCTCCATGATGCGAGCGCAACTGGCTTTTAAAGGGAATGGGAGATGAGACTCTGATATGTTTATTGCACGGGTCACCCAAAACACATCCATTTCTCATTAAGAGAATACTGTAGATGCAACCCTTTTTAGATGCAAAAATTTTTCCAAACATTTTTTTCGAATTTTTCGATTCCTAAAAGTTTACCTGTGGCATGCTCTTCAGACCGTGTGCTTAGATCGTTTAAATAGGGCCCTAAGTGTTCAAATACATCACTGAATTTTTTTTTTTTTTTTACCTACAAATACATATTCAACTTCACCAAGAAACAATAAAACAGTATTTTATCACAATGAGGATATGAGATAGCTCCCTATTTTGTGTAATCCCTTGACAATGTGAAAGGCATGCACAAACAAAGATGATGGAAGGAGTTCTCTGTGATACAGTTTCATAATGAAGTAGGAGCTATTTTTATTGGGCTGTAGTTAGGTGTTTTTTTTTCTGGGTGTGAAGAGCACACAGTTGCCCTTTGATTTTCTAAGTCTCTCACATATGGCAGATGCAAGATATAGACTACAATGCAATTCTCTCTCTCTCTCTCTCTCTCTCTCTCTCTCTCTCTCTCTCTCTCTCTCTCTCTCTCTCTCTCTCTCTCTCTCTCTCTCTCTCTCTCTCTCTCTCTCTCTCTCTCTCTCTCTCTCTCTCTCTCTCTCTCTCTCTCTCTCTCTCTCTCTCCCCTTCACATTCTCTCTGGCACATTTAGATACAAACATGCCCTAGAGGAAAGGTTGTTTCATTCATTATTTTGAGTTTGTTTTACCTGTATTATTCTGCCTTTCGCATTGGGTTTCTGCAGGAAGTTGCTAGATGCTAAAAAAGGTAAATGACATTTGCACAGCTCTCTGCTATTGACAATATTTACCAGACCCTCATTCCTCCTCTTTACTCTAGATTCCACATCATAAGCATCTTATATATTGTTAACCATCCCAGGCTCATTGGAAAAATATTCTGCAAAATAATATTATGTTTCTTGCACATTTTGGGACTTTCAAATGGAAATCTCCAGTAACTAAAAGCATGTTCACTTTTATTCAAAACAGATTAGCGTGAATCTGGAAATGTTAAACTACGTTGATTTTTGTATGCGGCAGATATGAAAAGAAAGTGCAGAGTGGCATTAAAAAGGTCACTGCTCTATTATGTTTGAAAATAACGTATCACCTACACTAATTGCTACCCTTAACATAATGATAACACTTTAATGCCCAATTTTGAAAAGATGCTGCCAGGCGCCAGACTCCATAACCTGACAATAAACAAACAGTGCCCAGTTTTAAGATTTTATAATCCAAATTCATTATATTCATTATCTTTAGAAAATAAAGTTGTGTGTTTTGAGCAACACAGCAGGCGTTTCAAAGACCAACGCCACACGTTAACTTAAGGTGACTC
This sequence comes from Pseudorasbora parva, assembly GCF_024679245.1. Classification (NCBI taxonomy): domain Eukaryota; kingdom Metazoa; phylum Chordata; class Actinopteri; order Cypriniformes; family Gobionidae; genus Pseudorasbora; species Pseudorasbora parva. The sequence continues at coordinate 25,048,766 of NC_090182.1, forward strand.
ACACTGTCCCTGTATGTTGTTTTGAATTAAATAAAATGCCTTTAAGCACAGTAATGATTATATAGATTTAAAAAAAAAAAAACACACAAACCTGAATTTCACAGAGGAAATGCCGCAATTCTGCGACGCTGAGAAGAAGAAACTGCTCTGGTGACTGAGGAGAATTCAAATATCCGCACTCACTCAACCGTTGAGCTGTCGTCACGTCAGAGGGTGGAGGAGGGGTGCATTGTTTTAATTGAGTAAACTTACTCAATTTCTTCAGTGTGTGTTAAATATTAATAATCTTGATTTTAATTAAGTAATATTTGTGGTTCTTGAAACAGATCGGTTTAATTCTCCTTTCTCAAATATTTTGAAATAAATTTCACAAATGTATTAAGTATATTTAAAATAAATAATTGGTTATTTGAATACTAAATTATTTTGGTGAAAAAAACTTAAATATAACTATAAATTTTAGACAAAGTTAACTGTTGGATTTTTAGTCAATTATTTTGGTATGTTTAACTAAAACCATCAAGTAAATGATATTGAGAGAATTTATTAAGTTAATAAAGTTAATTATTACTGTGATATTTAGTAAGCCACTGAATTATTTTTTAGAGTGTAGCTGTAACATCAATCTGTCAATGAGCTAATGTCTACATCAGTAAACACATTCAGCATTCGTATCTCACTGCTTACGTTACCCTGCCAGAACATACAAAGATAGATCAAAGTGACATTATATTTACCAACCATTCAGAAACGTCCTGTTCAAGTCTTAATTGTCGGGCCGCCATCTTGTTTCTGATCCGACTCCGTTTACAAATTGAAATTGATACGGTTGCACAGATGTGTCCTCAGAGACTCCCGTTGCCATTCTTTCTTACAAAATATACCCTCAACTGTTGTCAAGGCAACACACCGTGTGTTGTGTCAAACCACCCCACAGAACATAGGGGCGGGGTGAGCAAAGCTCATTATATTTAAAGTCGCACACACTGATATGGCTTGCTGAAAACAGAGCTGTTTTTGACCAGGTAAAATTAGTGTTTTCTTACGGAGCCTTTTTACTTAAAGTATATTACAAACTTTTAATTTAAAGAATCATAACTTGTACAAAAAATATCATTATATGATCCCTTTATCAACTACCATACTAGACACTGATAAGCAATAATTAGGGGTGAATTGAGGCAAAAAATCATATTTATGACATACTGTAAGTGTTACCAATAACATTGTAAAAGATAATTGTTCAACATGAAACATAATTATATAATTATGTTAGGTTACTTTTTAAAAACAAATTTCTTCCCTTCTTTTAAAAGCAAATAACTGTGATTTCTTGTCGCATCACTGCAACAATAGTAAGATAATTACAATAATATAAATGAAGTCCCAAGTGCCCAACCGAACACTGATCACCATAATGGTGAGTCCAGAAAAAAAAAAAAAAAAAAAGGAAATTTTAGATGATGTTCTCTCAAAATTTTCAGTTGTGTTGACAATTCAACATTCAAGATGACTTTGGAAAATGAGTGACTGCAACTAGAGAAAGATAACGTGGAGGAAATGTATGAAAAGTCTATTTAGAATTGCCACACTCCAAAAACAATTTTTGTCCTTGACAAAATGGCACTTGGGTTTTCTAAATAAACAAGAATTGTTCTGGATTTTTGCAATTAATTTAAGAAATTAAGTAAAGTTAACTAAAATATATTAGAACAATTTTACAATGTGCATTTATATGTTATAAAGGCTTTAAAATTATTGTTCAATTATTATTTCATGTTAGCTATTGAATGAACTGATGTGTAGTTTGGTTTTAAAGTTTGAATAAATGAACTCCATTCATCAATCACAACCCCCCCCCCCCCCCCAATCACCTTCAAACTTGAAAATGTCATTGCTCCTTGAGCCATTCACAACATAATTTCCATGCTGCACTATTACAAGTAAGTGAAATGGATGGTATCACGGTTTTGGTCTGTGACTGACTACCTATAGCATTCCCTTCCCACCTTTCCATTCTGTCTGTGAGCTGAAAAATTCATGAGGGTATCCACACCATGTCCATGAAATATTCAGAGCCTTGTATTGTTCACTGATCTTTTTCTACTCTCGGTTCAATCCTTGCCACCCAGCGCCAGGAATAGCCAGGTGAGCTTTTCAGCATGCATGCCCTGAATGCTAATAGAAGCTCTGGAATGAAGTTTGTATTTTCCCTTGCCTGAGGTGGCTAGTGGAGTTTTATCCATAATTCCCCATGTAAAAGCATAACATTTCCCCACCAGGGTCGGCTGGTAATAATAAACTATAGGAAGCGAGATGCATGCATATCTGTCTTGCTGCAGTGAATGTAATAGTGTGAGTCTGTGTGTTTCTGCTTATGCCTGGAGGTCCAGATTAGCTCTAATCTGTGCAGTGTGAAAACCTGCTAAAATGGAACGCTATTGATGTCATTATTCTGTTGAAATCATGTCTCAAAGCTTCTATAATGCTGTGGAAACATGCTCAATCCAGTCAGACACCCTGTCTCAGATATATATTCAACCTGATGTGAGGAGGTCAACATTCAGAAGCTATTATTACTTCACTGGCCTTTATTATCCCCTGAATCTAAACCATGGGGCGCTTGAGACTCATCATTGTCCATTGCGGCAGCTCATTTTCGCCATGCTTCCCTCACCCTGGTTCACCCAGTGTTGTCAAGGAGATTATAAGCATTAATTGCTGAGGACAGTTTTAATCACACAGTGAGGTCATTATGTAGCAGTGGTCACTGCAGGAGAACACAGTATGACTAAAAGAGAGCACTGGACGTGACCCCGAAATGCAATTAGCAGCCCCTTTGCAGACAAGGTTGTGCCTTTCCCTAATTATCCGAGGGTCCGACAGGGTCATTTTTGTGCAACATCTTGAAAAACTTCTTGCCATTAAAATAAATCGCATATAAATCACCATGAAATTACTTGAGGAGTGCAGTTTTTTAAAGTCAGCATGAAATGAAAATGTCCTTCTCTATTGCGATTGTCGTTACTTTTATAGTTCTTCTCTAAAAAAAATGTTGGGTGGATCTTGATTATGTTTATCAGGTATCGATTGGATTGTTGTCCGTTGCTAATTGTTGTGATTTTGTGTCAGGAACAGGTTGCCAAAGGGAATAATCATCCCGCCATCATGTCGGTCAAGTCATTATTGAAGAGATGTCATTGCGAGAGACGTTGCATTCTGTACAGAATACAAATGGGTCCAAAATGTTTTGTGGTCAGTGCTGGGTTGCGTATAACCCCCTGATGCGAAGCCAGGCTTCATTCACCCCATTGAAACAACACAGTCTCACCCCTACTCGTCAAATGTTGCCGAACGGTCAAGGGACCCTGACGTCAGCTGTTGACGCACAGGGTACCCCTAAATCGCCATTTTTCGACGTACTGGGTAATCCACTGATTTCAATGAGAAACCTAGGACGTCATAAACAGACGTGTTGGGCATGTGCATGTTATCGTCATGATGGAATTTATTGGGTTATAATTTTTCCATTATGACATGTTGGAGTGTGATTCTCAATTTAATCAGCCAGCACAATTGTATTTACATTTATTTACGCTATGATACACGTTTTGAAACAGTAGTCAAACCCCACCCCGCCCTAAACCTACCCATTTGCGTATTATATGATATAAAACACAGGCTGTAACAGACAACAGGCACACTTTATTGAAAAAGTCCAACTATTCCGAGGCCAAACGATTGAATTGTGCGAAGAAAAGACCCAAAAGCAATCACCGTCTCTATCCGCGGCGCGCGGCGCGCGGCCCGCGCCCGTGCGTCACACTGAAGACGCCACAGGTAGACCCCTCGGCGTCACGCGATGGACGAACTGGGAACCCAATTGCTTTCAGTGGGAAACCTTTGGCGTCAACATTAGACGGCAATTCTATCGGTATGAAATCGCGCTGAAGAAGTCTCATTCAGAACACATCGCGATGTTTGGCATCAGATCACGTGTGCCACATGTTGGTGAGTAGTCATACATATTATGTCCTAATATTTGATATAAAGTATTTTCTGCTTGTCGTTATCGATCATGTTCAGTCACTGCATTGTATCTGTCATCATCTCCACTGAGGCTTTGCATTTCTTTCCTTTCTAAATAAACACACCTTGATAATAGGGTAATTTAACACTGTCACGTGACGTGCTATAGACCTTTAAACAGTTGTTAATATTTAATAATAATTACTAGTGTAGTTCCAACGTGGCATTTGTAGTAGAAGCACAATAAAATAAAATAAAACAACACTTGCCATGCGTTTACCACAGTATTGGTAGTTTTAATGTGATATTTGTTGTAAATAAACAGTAGCCACAACAATTACCATGCTTTAAATGCATTTTAATGTAAAATCCAAATATTGTTATTTAAATAGTATACTTTATAATGCTATATATTATATATTATGACTTTTTTCTCTCTTTCTATTTTTTTTTTTTTTACCTGAAAAGACCAAAAGAGCCTCTCGGACTCAGTCAACCCATTCTTGTTTGTGGAGAAGTAACGGAGAAAACCGAAAGCTGCAACAGCAAATATTTGTAATGGTATGTATGAGTTGGTTTGAACCCTTTATCAAACATTTTATTTAGCATTTGTTGTTACTTATTCTTACAAATCCTATAGCTCAATCAGTAAGAACATATTCCCAAAGTCTTAATAATTCACAAGATTTAACAAGTTGTCAAATTCGTATGATTCTCGTACATATAGCTCTGAAAAAAATTAAGAGACCACTTAACATGGATTTCTAAATGTTAAGTGGTCTCTTATTTTTTTTTCCAGAGCTGTATTTGTATATGATGAGTTCAGATGCAAAAGCCTCAAAAAGCCACTTCGGTCACATGACATCAGATATTCGATTATTTTTTCTTAATCAGATCAGTTGCAATGTTTATAACGTCCCGTTTGCATGTAAATAATTTATGTGATCACAAAATCAAGTGAGTTATCTACATTTTCAAACAAATTCATATGATATAGCTTGCTATTATATACTTTTAATAATGGGAATGCACACATATCTGTGAACTTACTAAATAAATGTATTTAACATTTAATTATGCAACGTTTTTTACAGAAATAAATCCTACAGTTATGTATAAACTGACAACATCATCATCATGTCCTGTCCTGGGCACATTGGGCAACATGTGTCCTCCAACATATTCGATCTGTGGCCACGTTTTCACATCTTCTCATGGAACACCGGCATTGAGGTCTTCGTGAAACATCTGTCTCATATCTTCCTTGGTTTTCCCTGTCTCGTGCGTCCTCCTGGTGGTGTCCACTTCATAAGTGTTTTTGGGTGTTGTTGTTTGGGCATACATGGGACATGTCCAGTGAAGTGCACCCTTTGCTCTGTCACAGTGTCTCAAAGTCTTCACGTGGAGTCTGTAGAGTCTTATGATCTCTTTGATATATGCAGAACCAATATTCATAAACTGTTCTTGATGTCTGCCTATGCCTTTATCATCAGGAGTTTTAGTGAAGGACATATCTATTGCCATCCACTAGTTCTAGTCATGCATTGACTTCATGATGCCATAGTCCAATGTATATTTCTGCATTTGTTGTTTGTTTGAACAAATGAAGATAGTGAGAGTTAATACCTTTTGAAATCAATAATTATTCATTAAAACTTTTATTACAATGGTCACTAAAGTACATGTCTACCATAACTACCTCTATCATTATTTCACTATCATTATATCACTACCTTGTTAATGTAACTGTAACATGAATGTACTTTATAGAAGTATTTTCTTACTGAAAATGGTTAACATTTACAATAATCATCAACTATTTTAATTGGCATTTAATTTAGTTACAATAAAAGTGAACAATAATCGCAAATATATAGTATTAAAGTTTAGAATGTAAAATGTTCTTTTTTTGCCTATATATATATATATATATATATATATATATATATATATATATATATATATATATATATATATATATATATATATATATATATGGGCACTACATTTGTATTTAAACTGTTTGACATTAAATATTGGAATATGCTTACAAAATTGTGTGCATTCATTGTGCTTTTGTTATATTTGTTTTAATTCCAAGAGTTCAGATTGTAAAGGATGGCTTAAAGAAGTTTATGCTTGTAGACCATTGCATAGAAAAAGGTTTCTCTTTCAAATATATTTATTATGCATCAGTTTAACCACACAAAGAAGACTTTCGTTTTAAAATGTGAGTTTTATTATTTAATTAGAATAAATAAATATTTAGCAGCCTAAATATTAAATATTTAAGGAATCTACCCCTTCAGTTGAACCGGATGAGATGTGATATAATTTACCATAAATGGACAAGGAAGTGTGACGCCTCTGTTCAGCTGGGTTGTCATTGGCTGTGACTTTATCGCAGAACGCGCTGTGATTGGACTATCTGTTTTAACCATATAAAACGGCGTTTCATTTTACAAAGTATGTTTTGGTGTTATTATTACGTCAGTTATACGTTAAGCTAACTACAAAGTGTCGCTATGTTGTGAGAAATGACTCCTTTACTGAGAACCCAACCCTAAGCATTTCAGCACACTTCTATGAACTACAGCGCCATGTTTCCCATTGCATTGATACAATGACAGATATATGGGTAATGTAGTTTAAAAGGTTTCATAATGAAACAATAAATGTTAAGTAAATTACATATTTAATGGACAACTGGATATTAAAATATGTTCATTGTGTAAACCTTTATGACATATATGAGGGCCAAGCTGAAATTGTATATTTTACTGTGAGCACTTTTAAATAAACCTTTATGGCAGCTTTCCATATATGTCTGAAAACTGTGGCCAACATTATTTAGTAAACATTGCATATGCAGTTGTCCTGCCAATTTTCTCTGTGATACGCTAACCAGACTTTGAGTTAAAGCCATTTGAAATATGCTTTTTTTTTGCTCTTCCAGGGGCCACTACTGGGTCCCTGGAGGTGTAAGGGCAGTACAACATACACAGATCTATTCTCCTCATCACGTACAACAAACTTTGAGTCACATTTAAATATCAGAGTATTTTGTCTTTTCTATTCTAACGTCATGCTTGTGTACAGGTTTTGATATTGTAAGACCATCTGATGAAATACAGAAATATTTGAAAGAAATGTTTTAAAATAATAATTATTAAGTTTTCTTTTCTTTTATGGATAAACACTAATAAATATAATGGATGAACCTGCAACAACTTGCCATTATCCACTTTCCAGAGTAAACAAAAACTATTTATATTATTTACACTTCATTATTACTATTAAATATAGGACAATGCACCATTAAGTAAAATAACAAGAGACATTGTCACAATTTCATCTACACCCTCTTCACGTACCTGGCATCGGAAATGTGCATGCTTTAATTCTTATTGCAGTAGTAGATGTACCAGAATGATCAACATGGATCATCTTCAGTTAAGCTTGAAGTGTTTGTAATCCTTCCCTTTATTTCACTGAAAACTGACATACTTGTCACAGCATGCAAGTATACAACTTTTTGGAGCATTGTACCAAATATAATATAACCAGATAAAAAATGTTTACTTCTCAAGTAAAATATTCTTGGTAATTAATAAGATAACCTAAATAAACTGGTTGAATGTGTATTTACTGTACCAAACACCATACACAATACTCACCATACTTTATCACTCAACACTTTATTGGAGGATACAGTATACAGTTAATAAAGTAGAATAAAGTCAAATAAGATTCAAGATAAATAAAAATGGGTTTTAAAAAACACATTAACATCATATTAATCCATTCACAGCTGCTGAAGCCACACAAATGAGTGCCACATAATCCCATCCAGTCAACTATGATACAGAAAACAGATTCGATATAGTGTTGGAAAATAATGATTCATTATTACAACTAGACTGGTTTCTGTCTCTTCCCTCTATCATGTTCATGTTCTTCTTCTTCTAAACAGTTCGCCCACTTGTACCCTACAGTCTAATCAATGTACAGATGATGTGATCACTGATGTTGTGTAGCCTTATTTCAACCAGAGGAAGAAGTCGTATAATCCGGCGTTCTCCAGTCCTGGTCTAAAAGTAAAACAACAAACACAATTCAGATTAAGTTTAATGTACAGTCAGGTTAACCTATGTTCTTCAGTAAACTCTCCACCTCAAAATGGGCAGAAATGCCAATTCCTGATTTAAATTTACAAAGCAGCAGTCAGTACATAAAATAATATACACATTGAAGCATTATGTATAATATTTAAGCCCATAATATTAGCCAAGTACTGAACAAAAGCTAATTTACCCATATCAACAGCAACCTTTTAAACAGTAGATCTTTTAAAAGATCTTTTAGAAAGGCATGGTCTCTTCTGAGCCTTTGTCAGTGATGCTAGATTTCTTTAGTTACTTGTTTCAAGAGCATCACTTGTGATAGCCTTTACAATATAAAATTGTTCAAATACTGCAATACAACTTTCATTGACAGAATTAAGAAATAGGTACCCAGGCACCAGACTTACCATGCTTATGAAGCACCCATGGCCATGTATAGTTCTCAGAGTTTTTGCCTCTTGTATTCCTCCTTGGCAGCACATCTTTTTCCTGTAGAATTTGTGCCTTCTCTTGCTATCCATCTTAAAACACAAATGCAATGTGTTTAGTCTGTGGAGTATAAGGCCTTGTTTCAAGCCAAAGAACTAACCAGATATTACACATAATTCAAAGAACATTTACTATTTGATTCCTAATATGTCCCAACTCATTATCTTCTAAAGCTACCCAGAACCATCCATGGTCTACAAAACAATGGAGAAATACATGGAGTTTATAACAACTAAATGCTTTTTCCCACACTTGTCTGCTTTTATCTAAGACAAACAGACAGTGCAGTTTTTAAGAACTGAAGGCCAAAAGTGTAATAATAATTGTATCAAAAAGGGAAAACAAATATTTACCATTTTAAATAAATCCAAGATACAGAAACTCATTTGCTTATTTTAGGAGTTATTAAAAGATTTAGACATGAATAATGGTACGTATTTTATCAGAGTAGAAAGAATGATCACTGTTGAAATGAATAGTCCTTTGAGAGATCAACATCAAATTTTGTACTACATATTACAGCATTGCTTCAATACAAGACATACCAATGGACTTGCGCACTTTTCAGTCTTTTTCGGGCACAAGATGTCCATCTTCCTTCCTCACCCTAAACAAATGACTTATTTTCTTAGCTTGCTTCGATATAAGGTCTTGTCTTTCTTCTCTTCTGTAAAACAAGAAAGTCTCACTTACTCTGTGCAAATACTATTGTTTTTAAAACATATAAATTAAGACAGTTACAATAAAGTTAATTTACCATAAGATTAAGGTGAGCATTTGATGATTATATATACTAAAAACTGTATATACTTTAGTATATATACTGATACTGATAATATTCAACTTTACCTGTGAAGGGCTGATTACGGCAAGATTCGCTGAGAATCACTAGAAGCTCTTGTGAGGGTTGACTCTTAAAAGAGCTGTTGAGTTTGATATTGTAGAGATCTTTTAAACAAAAATAAATAAATAAAAGTAATCTGCAAGTAATCCTGCAAGACAGAAAGAAAGAGGAAATTGTATTACATTGCATGGAAGTTGTGAGTTCATACATAACTGTTTCTTGCTGTAAAAAAACGTTGCATAATTAAATGTTAAATACATTTATTTAGTAAGTTCACAGATATGTGTGCATTCCCATTATTAAAAGTATATAATAGCAAGCTATATCATATGAATTTGTTTGAAAATGTAGATAACTCACTTGATTTTGTGATCACATAAATTATTTACATGCAAACGGGACGTTATAAACATTGCAACTGATCTGATTAAGAAAAAATAATCGAATATCTGATGTCATGTGACCGAAGTGGCTTTTTGAGGCTTTTGCATCTGAACTCATCATATACAAATACAGCTCTGGAAAAAAAAATAAGAGACCACTTAACATTTAGAAATCCATGTTAAGTGGTCTCTTAATTTTTTTCAGAGCTATATGTACGAGAATCATACGAATTTGACAACTTGTTAAATCTTGTGAATTATTAAGACTTTGGGAATATGTTCTTACTGATTGAGCTATAGGATTTGTAAGAATAAGTAACAACAAATGCTAAATAAAATGTTTGATAAAGGGTTCAAACCAACTCATACATACCATTACAAATATTTGCTGTTGCAGCTTTCGGTTTTCTCCGTTACTTCTCCACAAACAAGAATGGGTTGACTGAGTCCGAGAGGCTCTTTTGGTCTTTTCAGGTAAAAAAAAAAAAAAAGAAAGAGAGAAAAAAGTCATAATATATAATATATAGCATTATAAAGTATACTATTTAAATAACAATATTTGGATTTTACATTAAAATGCATTTAAAGCATGGTAATTGTTGTGGCTACTGTTTATTTACAACAAATATCACATTAAAACTACCAATACTGTGGTAAACGCATGGCAAGTGTTTTTTTTTTATTTTTTATTGTGCTTCTACTACAAATGCCACGTTGGAACTACACTAGTAATTATTATTAAATATTAACAAATGTTTAAAGGTCTATAGCACGTCACGTGACAGTGTTAAATTACCCTATTAGCAAGGTGTGTTTATTTAGAAAGCAAAGAAATGCAAAGCCTCAGTGGAGATGATGACAGATACAATGCAGTGACTGAACATGATCGATAACGACAAGCAGAAAATACTTTATATCAAATATTAGGACATAATATGTATGACTACTCACCAACATGTGGCACACGTGATCTGATGCCAAACATCGCGATGTGTTCTGAATGAGACTTCTTCAGCGCGATTTCATACCGATAGAATTGCCGTCTAATGTTGACGCCAAAGGTTTCCCACTGAAAGCAATTGGGTTCCCAGTTCGTCCATCGCGTGACGCCGAGGGGTCTACCTGTGGCGTCTTCAGTGTGACGCACGGGCGCGGGCCGCGCGCCGCGCGCCGCGGATAGAGACGGTGATTGCTTTTGGGTCTTTTCTTCGCACAATTCAATCGTTTGGCCTCGGAATAGTTGGACTTTTTCAATAAAGTGTGCCTGTTGTCTGTTACAGCCTGTGTTTTATATCATATAATACGCAAATGGGTAGGTTTAGGGCGGGGTGGGGTTTGACTACTGTTTCAAACGTGTATCATAGCGTAAATAAATGTAAATACAATTGTGCTGGCTGATTAAATTGAGAATCACACTCCAACATGTCATAATGGAAAAATTATAACCCAATAAATTCCATCATGACGATAACATGCACATGCCCAACACGTCTGTTTATGACGTCCTAGGTTTCTCATTGAAATCAGTGGATTACCCAGTACGTCGAAAAATGGCGATTTAGGGGTACCCTGTGCGTCAACAGCTGACGACAGGGTCCCTTGACCGTTCGGCAACATTTGACGAGTAGGGGGTGAGACTGTGTTGATTGAAAAGAGGTGTCCTATACAGTGCACTATGTGCTGTTTTCCATGAAATGTGTAACGATTTCAAACTCCTTATTTAGCTTATATTTTTATGGTGGGAAGAGTATTTGATTGGGCAGAAAAACTGACAGGAAGCTGAAGTGCAGAAGGATGTCATCAAAATTGCTGATATGTATTGGTGGCAAAGAGAGACTGTAAATATACACTCGCCTAAAGGATTATTAGGAACACCATACTAATATTGTGTTTGACACCCTTTTGCCTTCAGAACTGCCTTAATTCTACGTGGCATTGATTCAACAAGGTGCTGAAAGCATTCTTTAGAAATGTTGGCCCATATTGATAGGATAGCATCTTGCAGTTGATGAAGATTTGTGGGATGCATATCCAGGGCACGAAGCTCCCGTTCCACCATATCCCAAAGATGCTCTATTGGGTTGAGGTCTGGTGACTGAGGGGGGCATTTTAGTACAGTGAACTCATTGTCATGTTCATTGTCACTTCTTTCCTATTCTGACATTCAGTTTGTAGTTCAGGAGATGACCAGGGCCACACCCCTATATGCTTAGAAGCAACTGTCATGTGATTGGTCGATTAGATAATTGCATTAATGAGAAATTGAACAGATGTTCCTAATAATGCTTTAGGCGAGGGTATATTGTAAATGTGAATTTTAAAATACAGGTTCTTCCCAAGCAAATTCCACCATGACTTCACAAACACTACTGTCAGTCCCCTTTTAGGAGTAGCATTTTTTAAATATTGCTTTTGAAAACAAGTCATATTTGGCATGATCCTTTTTAATTGATTTCATGGTTATGTCCTGCTTCAGTGATTAGGTAATTAAAGCTATTTAATGGGCCAATCTCATTTAGCTGATTGATATTGTGACCGGAAACCACAGCTCCAGAGTGCCCAGCATGCTGTATGTGCTCACCTTACAATTAAACCTTATGAATGCACAAAACAATAACCATCAGCACAGCCAATTACTGAGGCTATCATCTGTTTTCTGTCTTTTTTTTCAGAATAATCAAAATATGAAATAATTAAAGTTAGATTTGTTTACATGAATGAGAGCAGTTTTAACTAGATCAGGGCTAGACAAATGATAATAGCTGCTAATTCGGGCAATGCAAGCCAGGGTTTTAAACGGGCCGGGTTGGGCTAATAGCCTCAGACCCATAGCACCAAGCCCACAACCATGCTGTGTTTCCAACGTTGAGCCAGCAGCTCCACGGAGCTTTACTAAAACCCACCCGTAACACGCCTCTCTGAAACATCGTCACACAAACCCATCATTTCTAGCCTGGATGCCAGCCGAACTCAGCCCCGCCCACAAGATATGAACTCGGGCATTTTGGTCTGGACTTGATCCATAGTGGAGTAATTATGCCCGAACAGAAACTGTTCTCTGGAAAGAAAATGGCAGTTGGGGGGTCAAATGTGTTATTTTGGCAAAGTTGCCTGCTAAAATTCGCAGTCCTGGGTCTATATATTACATAATTGAGGTTCCTTCACTTCAACCCGCGGAAATGGAAAACAACCCTCGAGAAAGGTTAAAGATTTAAAACACAAGCATCAGTGTTTTACCAGTTTTACAATAATAAGTGATACATTGATCATAATGAATAATTTGTGTCAAGATGCACACACAAAAATAAAGCAGTATTTACCGTTTTTTTTTCTATAAAAAAGAGGACATGTACTTACAGATTTTTTCTCTGATCTGTTCATGTTTGAGGTTTCTTCCACACGGATCTGCCATTTTAGGAGCCTGAAACTGATATTTTTTTAAACCGGGTTCCAGAATGGATAAATCTGAAAGCGCCACCCTTGCGTTTTCGTGTGTACATCACAATGTCATTACACCACATCCCGTGCGATAAAGACTAGAAGGAATACCTTTACGGGCACTGTGCATGCACACATCAATATTGCAGTTAATATTGCATCAATATTGCAGTTATTATTGCATTTAATTACTGTATTTGCATTATTGTAAGGGTAGGCATATGGTTGGGGTAGGCATTAATAAAACTGAGTAATAGTGAGATTTTGCCTCACTTCCTAGCATTCCTATACCTCTTCTAGCCACAACTCTTCTCCGTTTTTAGTGTATTTATTTGGCGGAATTTACAGCGGGGTGGATAGTGAAAGCTCTGGCTTTGTGCGGATGTGGCTTGAGTTTCTTTGTTAATCTTCTAATCTGTTAATTAGTTCAGTTCTTCTCCATTCCCTCCCTGTTTGTTTCTATGGTTACAGATTATTTGAGTCCTCTGTTCAGGTGTTACTTTAATTATCTCGTTAGCTCCTTTGTTTGCCCTTCTACTTAAGCCCTTACTTCATCTAAGTCCTGTTAGTGTTAGTGGTTGAGTTTTTCTCCTGTTTATCAGTTTGAATTCATGGATTAAAGACCCGTGACACCAACATGTTTACATCACATTTAGAAAGAACAATTATTTTACAAATTTTCCACCAATAACAGTCCTAATATCTTTTCAGGGAGAGAAACAGAGGATGTTTCAGAAAAAACAGACTTGCTTTATTTTATGACCTGTGGAGCTAATAATGGATATCAGAAAGTCCCGTATAAAGAGACTAGATGTACTGACAGATACCAAAATTAAAAATAGCCTACCTTATTTATCAGGTTTCTTCAAGTCCTCATACCTATTTTACTATAATGTTTAGTGCACTTTTGCACTATAAATTGTACATATTGCATATAAATATTTCTGCCTTAAATGGTGTTAAGAATCCACATCGGATCACAAACAGAAGTTATTTTAAACACTGGCTGCTGTCTGAAAGCGATTTTTAAGTTAAATTGATTTTAAAAGACTGTTATGCTGATGTTAGCTGATGTGAAATCCTCCGCAGGGCTGCCATCTTCAGACTTACATAAACTTTTGTTCATAACCACTCCTCAAGCCTGAGCTGGCCTGCTTTAAACCAAGGCCTATTTTGGTGGACCAAGAAACCCTGGCCATTGGCCCTGAGGAAGCCCCGGAAGTGACCGTGGAAATGCGACTGGTGTGTGGCCCTGATACACACTAGCATGCCCGCTTTTGGCCAGACAGTGGAAACACAGCTAATGATTAGCAGGGCTTATAAGATACACTTGACCGGAATGTGTTGGTTTGTGAGACACTGTATCATGGAAATACTTAATATTTGATGCTCTAAAAATGTCATGATCTTTCCTTTTTCATTAATGCCATGGATTAAAAGTAAAGAACCATTTTAAGGCAGTAATAGGGTTTATATAGCCGACAGAAGTTTTCATTATCTTGGTAAGAAATGGCAAGAATTACTTTGTGTGGACCATATCAGCAATTTGTGTTTGTTCTCGTTATTAAGTTCTGTCTATCACCAGATATGAGTTTATGCAGCAAGGATAAAGTATTGTGAAAATGAATACATTTATTGTTGTCTCACAAAAGGCTAGATTCAATCTCAAGGGTTTGGTTGGATTCTTAAAGAAGAGATGTTTAATTACAGCTTAGCGCCCAGGTTAATTCCTCACTGAATTTAAATATTTAATTTCCTCACTGAATGGCGGATCAGCTATTGTTTGAGTATAGTTCTATTGAAATGTAGCTGAATACGGTAGGTTTAAGATGAAGTTTGGCTAATTGTTGTGCATACTGAGAATAGGAAAGTGAAATAATGAATTATCATCTTAAGAAACCCACTTTGCTTTATAAAGTTTAACCCTAAATTAATTAATTTTGGTTGAAATAGAGAATGAATTTAGATTAATTGGCATGGACCTATTTGAATCTAAGGACATGGTCTAAAGCGCATGGCACAAGAGCACTTAGCATATGTCCACTTTTGCTAGTTTAATTACAGGAAAAATAATTGGCGCGCCAGGCACATGGTCCAAAAGGGTTGCTTCAATTCTCTTAATGAGTCATGGGTGTGTTTTGGGCCATAATGTGCAGTAAACCAATCTGAGTCTCAAACCCTCAACCTGACGAATCAGTTTAAATACATGTGTGATGTGTGTATTGCCACAATAAGTTAAATTAAGTAGCCAATTTCATTTGTTATTACTGCAAATAGTTAATTCTGATACGTGCAATGACTATCCATTATGACATGTAGGAATTGTTAACGTTATGTACACAATAACCATTTTTTACATTGTAATCCTTTTATTTTTAATATTTAAAAATGCGTGTGTGCTGCTGCGTGCTATTTAAACAACATGGTGCTGGATGTGAAAATGATAACTCATTAATAGCACATTAAATGTCATTTTTTAAATTGCCAGAAAAGCCATCTCATGCAAGTGTAAAAATCTTCTTTACGATACATAGGAGTTTTTGCAAAATGTATGCATTTCCATTGGGGTGTATTTTCAATTCGAAATTTCAATTTGCGCAATTTGAAGGGTAATGGAAATGTGGCTATGGTTAAAGTAAAAAAAAAAAAAAAAAAACATTTGAGGTTGGGAAGTTCGTTCTGGACTTGATCCGTTGTGGAGCAACTATGCTCAAACCAGAGCTGTTCAGACCAATCAAATTGTCAGGGCGGGCTTTATACGATGATGGACCAATAAACAACAGTAACGTAATCATTCACGACACGTCAACAAAGAGTGTTTGGTGATCACAGTTAGTTCAAAGTTAGTTCACTAAAATCACAGTTAGTTTTTCTGTAACAGCAACAGAGTTGTGCAAGTGTGTTTGTTTGTTCCCGAAAAACAAATGTTTTATAAACAAGGCCCAGTTCAATGCTGGATTTGCAGATCATTTGAAACAGAACCCGGTCATGAGTTGGAATCCCAAGTGGTGAGTAAAACTGCATAAAATGTCTATATTTTGTTGGTAATTGTGTCTTAAGTAAACAACGCAAACGTGTATAATGAATCAAAAGTTATCCAGGGATAATGCGATGATGTATTGTGCCCATGACTCTTTAGCTCCGACCACTGCACACCGCCACAAGCTTGGTTGTTTCCGGAAAGAATCAGTACAGTGTGTCTGTCTTTTATAAATCTAATAAAAATTAGACTCACAGAAACCATGTGTTACGTACGCTTTAACATCTCTAGTCCCATTGGCAAATATACTCTTTAACATGTTTGTGTTCCACAGAACAAATACATTTTAAAGGTGCCCTAGAATGAAAAATGTAATTAACCTTGCCATAGTGAAATAATAAGAGTTCAGTACATGGACATCATATACTGTGAGTCTCAATCATATGTAAATCTCATGCATGAAAAACACCACTGAAAAATAAGTTATTCTCAACATAAGGCCACATGTAACGCAATTGCTGGGGATCATTAATATGTACACTCCCAACATTTGCATATGTCCAAAAATCTTCATTGTCAGGTGGGACTGACGGAGCCGAATCATCAGGACTGCAGGTAAACAAGTGACACTTGAAACGGCAGATCTCATGGACACATGTCATGTTCCAGGCTGTGTTAGGAGACGTGAGGACTTTTCTACCCTTCCCACAGATAAAAAATGTGTCATGGTTGATGAGATCAAAAATAACAGTCATGGTTGATATTTATAATTGCATACACCAACAATTTACTTCAAAATCGTTTGTTTACTCGGCCCATTTCAAGCAAGCTTCACTCAGCGTCTTAAACTGAAGAAAGTGGCAATTACAACTGTAATGTACTGCAAGCAGTAAGTAGTGATTTATCCACTTATTGACTGTTTAAACAATTTCTGATTAAATTGAAAGTTTCTTAGAGAGACAGCATTGTCTAGATAATGCAAGATGCTAGTACAGTAACAATAGGAAACTCCAAGTACCACCATGTATAACCAAAACACCGGATAGCTGGTTTTGGTTTTGTCGGGGAGAAACTGTCTATGGGGGGAAAGAAGAGTGTTCATGCTTGTGGTTGCCAGATTTCAGTAATTTAAATCCCCCAATCAGAGCTTTTCTGTGAAAAGAACATGTATACTATCCGGTGTTTTACCTAAACATGTCCAATCTGGCAACCATGTGAACACGAGCTCTCTCTCGCGTGCGCTGCATTTTAGCAATCTCCATTTGAGATGTTCTGCTTAAAGTGTCATTCAGTCGGTCTGTGTTCTGTAAGGACGGTCAACTGAACAACTGAACAACTGAAATGCAGTGTGCAGTGATCAAACAGTCATTCAGAGCAGAGCTAAACATTAATATTCACCACTCTTCCAAATAAGGCAAAAACAGAGCATTACATCCTAGGGACAATTTATAGTGTTGTAAATGGACCTGTAAAGCTGTATCTGGACAGTTTTTGCCCTTAAATAAGCCACATACCCTCCTATGGGTAGATATCAGAGAACAATTTAACATATTGTTTCAAATAATTCTACGGCACCTTTAAAACATCATGACAAAGAGTAAATGAAGATTTATTTTTTGGTTGAATGGTTTCTTTAAGTTTCAGGCAGTTCATCATCCTCTTAGTAGGTTTAACCTTTGTTTGACATTGTCTTCTTTTCTTTTTATCTATTTTCTGTGCTTTCCTCACCCTTTCATATCCTCCCATCCCCCCTCACTCTTTCTCCGTCTCTGGCTCGGTATGTGTTCTGGCACATGAATAAACCTGCCATTAGCTGCAGGTGTGCAGGAGTTCAGGTCTGCTAGTGTTGGCAGGTTCCTGCATCTGAACTCACATAAAGGACAATCTGGACATCCACACCTTCAGTACTGGTAGTCTTTATGCCCTGGTTATGAGAACCAATGAAATGAATGACAGTGGAATATTGCGTATAACTGAAATGTGTATATTTGGCATGCCTGAAAGGTAGATCAGAATAAATGTGTCTAAAAATGCTGTTTTAAAAATGCAGATTCTAAATTATAAAACTACAACTCTGACCATTCACTATCCATTATAACATGTAGGGATTTTTATCGTTATGTACACAATAATAATCTTTCACATTGTAATCCTTTCATTTTTAATATTTAAAAATGTGTGTGTGCTGCTGCCTGTCCCTGTGTGTATAGTATGCAGAGTGCACATTGTATATATTACTAACCTGCCCTTAAATAACACAAAAAATACTGTGCTTTCGATTTTTTTTTTTTTTTTTTTTTTTTTTTTGGTCAATGTGCAGTCGTTTTAAGTTGCCTCAAAATAGCAAATCGCCAACAATGTGTAGTGTAGTACAAGAAATTGGATTGAAATTGTGTAAATTTGATGTTCCTGATGTGCAACATGAAACTAACTCCTACAACACTTTTCTTTTCTTTTTACACAGAGTGAATGTAGATATATTTTTTTTATGAATTGTAGATTATACTGCATTGAGTGCATATATTACTAGTCATAAACCTTAAAATTACATATAATGTATTTTTGCTGAGGAGTTCTATAAACTTTTCTTGAAAATGTCTTGGCATTCAAAAAAAAAAAAACTAAATTGACTCTTTTATTTTGCATGGTTCCCTCTATTTTTCCTTCACAGAGTAGGTGGATTAGATATCACAAACGTGTTTTGAATTATGATCTTCCTGCATATTTCATGGTGCATCATTTCCGTAAATAAGCTCTCTTAATGCTCTTTATCTTTTTAATGGGACTTGAAAAAAAAAATTTGTACATTGTCACCACTGTGCAAAGATTATCTGTCCGTTTCCATTCATGTACAGGATCTAACTATAATATTTCTTTTCATATCTGCTTATACTCCATTCATATTCTTCTCCAGTACAATGTAAATGTCCTAGTCTGTCAAGGGGACAAAATGAATGTGAAATCTTATGAGAAGTCCTGCAGTTAATAATGAAAGAAAGCCAAAATCCATTTCACTTCCTTCAGCATCTGTGTTCATTTGCACAAGGTTTCATTTCTATAGCACCCCACTGTCTTTCCCCTCCCACTCTTATAAATCAACGCTTTGACAGAGATGCATCTTGGCTTGTCACATGCACATTTTCTAATCATTGAAGAGAGTAAGTGATTTTCTTTCCCCGTTCCTGTGAGATCTGGCCCCGTGGCTCGTTTCATTATTCGGATACGTTATTGGCGACGTGTGATGTGCTCTCAGAGGTGTTACAGGTACGCTATCGTATGAGGATGTAAACAATACTTCTCTTGTTCACTATCCAAGCATGTCTTCTTTTAGCTAGAGATTAGACATCCATGATCCTGCATCACTGCCTTGTCCAAATATATGTCATGGTTGTGCTGTGCAGTTATATTGTAGAAGAATTACAATGCAATGTTTTTATATTTTATACATTTCAGGCCTGACTGTGCGCTGCAGGCCTCTAGAATGCCAGTTGCCATGGTTACTGTTGCCCGTGGAAGTTGGATGATTGTTGCAGCAGCCCACATGACGATGAATGTCCTTAACTCACACAAATATACATTATCAAATAAACGAGAAGCTTTGGGACAGTCTGTGTCGCCAGCAGTGACTCAGCAACTAATGTGGTCATCCTGGATATTACACAGCTGCTTTGGACATATAATAACACAACACAAATAATTGGACACAATATATTGATTTGAGCTGAAACTATGATGGTTCGGCACAAATAACATACGAAACAAAATGAATGACATGCTGGATAGTAGAAATGTTACTAGTAGCACATTCTCTCTATAGTTTGGTTTAAATTTTAATGGTTTAGGCTGGGTGTCAAACATGTTTCTCATCTTTGCAACTTAATTCATTTTTAACACCATATTTTATGTTACCTTTAATGCATTGTAAAATGTGAACATGTTGTTGCTTTAAAGGGATAGTTCACCCAAAAACCTAGGATGGCTTGAGGGTGAGTTAATCATGGGGTAATTTTATTTTTTTTCGGTGAACTATCTCTTTAAGGAGGTATATACCTGATTCTACATACTAATTTTAATTTTGATGTTGTAACCTACTTCAATCAGTTTGATGACACATTCGACAAATGCATGTCTGTTCCTTGCTGATTGATGAATTTTGCTTTAATGCTTTATCTCTCACCCCTGGAAAGGAGCCAATGAAAAAAAAAAATCTTAAAATTCTTATTATTGAAAATAAGAATTTACATCATGCTGTTTTTTGTAAAAAAAAAATAAAAAATAAAAAAAAAAAAAAATATATATATATATATATATATGTGTGTGTGTGTGTGTGTGTGTGTGTGTGTGTGTGTGTGTGTGTGTGTGTGTGTGTGTGTGTTTGTGCTGTGGTATCTGGTACCAAGATGTTAGCAGCAGATCTTTTAAGTCCTGTAAGTTGCACTGTTGCGTCTCGATGGATCAGACTTGTTTGTTCAGCACATCCCACAGATGCTCGATTGGATTAGGATCTGGGGAATTTGAAGGCCAAGTCAATGCCTCAAACTCGTTGTTGTGCTCCTTGAACCATTCCTGAAGCATTTGTGCTTTGTGGCGGGAGCATTATCCTGCTGGAAGAGCCACAGCCACCAGGGAATACCATTTCCATGAAAGGCTGTACATGGTCTGCAACAATGCTTTGGTAGGTGGTGCGTGTCAAAGTAACATCCATATGGATGGCAGGACCCAAGGTTTCTCAGCAGAACATTGCCCGAAGCATCACACTCCCTCCGCCAGCTTGACTTCTTCCCATAAAGCATCCTGGTTCCATGTGTTTCCCAGGTAAGCGACACTTACGCACCTGGACATCCACGTGATGTAAAAGAAAACATGATTCGTCAGACCAGGCCACCTTCTTCCATTGCTCCGTGGTCCAGTTCTGATGCTCACATGCCACTGTTGGTCCTTTCAGCAGGATCAGGGTCAGCATGGGCACCCTGACTGGTCAGCGGCTATGCTGCCCCATATGCAACAAACTGAGGTTCACTGTGTATTTTGACACCTCTCTATCAGAACCAGCAGTAACTTCTTGAGCAATTTGAGCTAAAGCTTTTCTGTTTGATCGGACCACACGGGCCAGCCTTCTCTCCCCAAGTGCATCAGTGAGCCTTGGCCGCCCCTTGACCCTGTCGTCGGATCACCACTGTTCCTTCCTTGGAGCACTTTTGATAGATACTGACCACTGCAGACCGAGAACACCCCACAAGTGCTGCAGTTTTGGAGATGCTCTGACCCAGTTGTCTAGCCATCACAACTTGGCCCTTGTCAAATTCATTCAAATACTTGCTTGCTACATATGCCCATTTTTCCTGCTTTTAATACATCAACTTTGAGGACAAAATGTCCACTTGCTGCCTAATATATCCCACCCACAAATAAGTGCCGTGATGAAGAGATAATCAGTGCTATTAATTTCACCTGTAAGTGGTCATAACGTTATGAGGCCTGATCGGTGTATGTGTGAGTAATATTATTGATATTGTGTGTATGTATATATATATATATATATATATATATATATATATATATATATATATATATATATATATATATATATATATATATATATATATATATATATATATATATATATATATATATACTTGCTTGATGAAAACAATAAAATATCCAAATGGACATCCTCATAATCCACTCTCAGAAGGCCCTATTGTCACACTTCAGTCTGTCCTACTATCTGGCTATT
Organism: Pseudorasbora parva; assembly: GCF_024679245.1. Classification (NCBI taxonomy): domain Eukaryota; kingdom Metazoa; phylum Chordata; class Actinopteri; order Cypriniformes; family Gobionidae; genus Pseudorasbora; species Pseudorasbora parva. The sequence continues at coordinate 25,070,790 of NC_090182.1, forward strand.
TTATTGAGAAATTGTGTTTCGGGGTTATTATAGACATTAAGATGCTTTTAGGAAACACAGCCCTGGGCGGGGATCTGCAGTTCGCAGCATGCTGTGCAAGGGACTGCATTAGGAGAGTAAATTTGGGAATTAAAGGAACTGTATAAATGTATTTCAATTAATCATAAAATGGCCCTGATATGTCACAAGACATATCTTGTTAATGATATCAAATTAATGATATGTCACAAGAAATAATAATTTCAAATACTTATATAATAATAATAATGCGTTCGATTTATATAGCGCTTTTCAAGACACTCAAAGCGCTTTACATAGAAGGGGGAATCTCCTCAACCACCACCAATGTGCAGCATCCACCTGGATGATGCGACAGCAGCCATATTGCGCCAGAACGCTCACCACACACCAGCTGATTGGTGGAGAGGAGACCGAGTGATGAAGCCAATCAGGAGAGGGGGATTATTAGGAGGCCATGGTGGACAGGGGGCAATGGGCAAATTTGGCCAGGATGCCGGGGTTACACCCCTACTCTTTTTCCGAAAGACATCCTGGGATTTTTAATGACCACAGAGAGTCAGGACCTCGGTTTAACGTCTCATCCGAAAGACGGAAATGATATCACTGACAACAGTAGTCCGGCCAGGATATTGTCGTTTAAAAGTTGTTGTTGCAGCCCTCAACTGCTGTTGATGTTGTCATGATGTGTTTTGGCCTGAAGCTCCACCCTCCACCTATCTACCAATCACGAAGTCAGAAGTGTTTCGGCATCCGGGTTGCCATATCTTCTCTAGTTACCACAGCTGCAACTACAAACGTTCCTGCTGGATCCTGCAGCCTATCTGGCAACCTTGAGTCAGTGGGAGGGGGAGAGGGGATACACCGCTCTACAGTTATTTGAAAGTGATTGCAGTACCAGTTTTAGCCACAATCTTTTTCTGTAAATGGAAAGATGTTTAATGTTCAGTTATTTTGGACATTTAGAGGAGTTTCTTTTACTGAATATTGTGATTATCATTTTGCTGAAGAGTAGCGCCTAGGCACTCAGTAATCAGTAATAAAGTTGCTAATGTCAGTACTGACACCAGTCTTTAAATTACAGATGACTCATTAGGTGGTTCAGAGTCGATTCTTTCTTTTGGGAGACAATAAATGGAGCTTGAGTGATCCAATGGAATTCAAGCGTAGTTCAGGCAGACTACTGACGCTCAGCTGATTTGTTACTACACCTATATCAGCTATAATATTTAAGCTCATTCAAACCCATGTTCCTCAGTCTGTTGCACAGACATTTACACCCATCTCCACCCCTTCACCTCCTAGTATCTTCATTATTAATTATTGGATTCTGTGTTGAACTCTATTGTTTTCATTGTATCTATTTCTGTATTTATGTGCTTAGAAACTTTTGGTTAATATGAAGGCGGGGGGATTATGTTTCAAGGATTTATCTCAAGCTGTCTAGTATGGCAGCTCGAGCATCCTTGACTAAGCCTTTCGCCAAATCAAAGATTGTCAATAAATTCTCAAAGTGGTCCTGACTGAGCTTTATTTATCATGCACTTTCGATTTTACAGCTTTTTAGAATGTTTACATTCACTAACAGCTCTATTACACACTGCATGAGAGGGAATATTCGGAAAACTATAGCACTTTAAAAGTAGGGAGTGTCCTGACAGAACTCTGGCCCTGTTTACACCTGGTAGTAAAAAGCATTTTCGTTTGATCGGATTACAAGAGGACAATGTTAAAATAGGTGTAAAATGTTTTGAGCTTGTCCACTTTCATCCATTTGCAGAGTTGGTCGAAAAAACATTAGACCGGATTGCTTTCGTTTAGCTGTGGAAGAACACTAATAACATTCACTCACAGAGTTTGATGTGACCTTTCAGCTATCAGAACAGTAACTAAAGCTGCTGCTCTCTGTTTGTTTTTTTGTCGACTCCTTTTGTAAAATTGTAACATGTAAATTTTGTCCATTAGATCGAAAGATCTAGACCCATAGACCCTCTCCTTGAAGAAATCAGGACAGAAGTGGTTGAAAGTGGACAAAAGAGATGGATCAAAACATCAGGTGTAAACGGGAATGTGTTTACCTCGTCTCCCTCGTGTAAATAGGTGAGCTCCCGTGTGTCGGTGTGTGAATGTGCATGCAAAAAATGCATTTTTATGATCTGGTGAGTACAAATTTAAAACCACACAGAACTCTGAGTTTGAAGCTTTAAGAGTAGAGTCAGTAGGGAGAGAGGGCTTTGTGCTGTGTGGTGAAGACAGGCGAGAGTGAGAGAGGGAAAGCTGGAGCCTGCAACAGACACTAAGCTGACAGGCGGTATGAGGGGGGGTCACTGTTTTAAACACACGCTGTGAGTAGCAGAGAGACCCACATCATCGTATATCCTAAACCCCTCTGTCACAGAGAGAGAGAAAGAGTTTGAGCAACTGTGCGTTAGAGAAATAAAAGCTAAGACTTTGGGATCAGCCTGATCCAATAATGATTGCCTTTCAACACAAGAGGATTTTGTCAATAAAAAATAAATAAAAATGTATTTGTTCTTTTCCGCCCTAGCCGTCACTTGGTTTGAGATGCATAATCCATGTGGCTTTATGTAGAGCATTATACAATATACAGGTTAGCAAAATCTTTTTATTCATTTTAAATCCGTTTAAACACCTCATTTCTCACTACTCAGTGGTCCGTAATGCTGTGGTCTGGCCCAATAAATCTGTGCTGCTTTTATTCTTATCCATACTCTCCGGGGCAAGATTTGGCCCCAGGGGGATGAGATGGCAATCCTCGGAAAAGGTGATATTACACAACGATCTGAAACAACTTCACTGGAGGCAGATGTGCCATCACATCTTTGGCCCCGCTGTGTGTATCTAGGCAGAAATGGTTTGAGATAAATACACTCTAATCAAATTAATTATGTGATACACTGTGCACTTCCATATTTGGATAATGAGGGCAGTAGATATTTACAGTCCCAGAAGTATCCACTATAATATAGAGGGCGAAATCAAAGAGATGGAGAAAGGGATGGAAAAAACTGCTCTAACCAAAGCCTTGGGCATTTTGTCATGTCTAACAGTTGTATAAAATATTAACATGTCACAGTGAATCGGGTAGGATTTGCCATTGCACATGCAATAACAAGGTCCAATGCTTAAAGGGATAGTTCAACCAAGAACTAAAAGTCTGTCATCGTTTACTCACCTTTATGTCATTCCAAAACCAAAAACAACCAAAAAAAAAAAAAAAAAAGATATTTCAAGAGTTTTTTATTTTTCTTTCTTTTTGTCTGAAAAATGGTCAACAACCCTTTAAAAAAAAAAAAAAAAAAAAAAAATATATATATATATATATATATATATATATATATATATATATATATATATATATATATATATATATATATATATATTTGGAGCACTTGCAATATGGGTTTGAAAGCAAAATGAACCGTGATGTCAAATCAATGATGTATTAGAAGGATGGAACTTTGCTTCTATGTGTACACTTGCTTCTGTAGCCCCACCCACCGGGAGCTAAACTGATAGCTTTACCGAGCAATAAACATGCCAAAAATAGCAAGATAATATTTTTTTAAACAAGACAAAGGTCGACACTGGATTTGCAGACATATCGTGATTAAAACACAATACTGTGCCTTCTACAGGTCCTTCTCAAAAAATTTGCATATTGTGATGAAGTTCATTATTTTCCATAATGTAATGATAAAAACTAAACTTTCATATATTTTAGATTCATTGCACACCAACTGAAATATTTCAGGTCTTTTATTGTTTCAATACTGATGATTTTGGCATACAGCTCATGAAAACACAAAATTCCTATCTCAAAAAATTAGCATATTTCAATAAAAGAAAAGTGTTTTTAATACAAAAAAGCCAACCTTCAAATAATTATGTTCAGTTATGCACTCAATACTTGGTCAGGAATCCTTTTGCAGAAATGACTGCTTCAATGCGGCGTGGCATGGAGGCGATCAGCCTGTGGCACTGCTGAGGTGTTATGGAGGCCCAGGATGCTTCGATAGCGGCCTTAAGCTCATCCAGAGTGTTGGGTCTTGTGTCTCTCAACTTTCTCTTCACAATATCCCACAGATTCTCTATGGGGTTCATGTCAGGAGAGTTGGCAGGCCAATTGAGCACAGGAATACCATGGTCAGTAAACCATTTACCAGTGGTTTTGGCACTGTGAGAAGGTGCCAGGTCGTGCTGAAAAACAAAATCTTCATCAGCGGATGGAAGCGTGAAGTGCTCCAAAATCTCCTGATAGCTAGCTGCATTGACCCTGCCCTTGATAAAACACAGTGGACCAACACCAGCAGCTGACAGGGAACCCCAGACCATCACTGACTGTGGGTACTTGACACTGGACTTCAGGCATTTTGGCATTTCCTTCTCCCCAGTCTTCCTCCAGACTCTGGCACCTTGATTTCCGAATGACATGCAAAATTTGCTTTCATCCGAAAAAAGTACTTTGGACCACTGAGCAACAGTCCAGTGCTGCTTCTCTGTAGCCCAAAGTGTCTTGACCTGGGGAATGTGGCATCTGTAGCCCATTTCCGGCACACGCCTGTGCACGGTGGCTCTGGATGTTTCTACTCCAGACTCAGTCCACCGCTTCCGCAGGTCCCCCAAGGTCTGGAATCGGTCCTTCTTCACAATCTTCATCAGGGTCCAGTCACCTCTGCTCGTTGTGCAGTGTTTTTTGCCACACTTTTTCCTTCCCACAGACTTCCCACTGAGGTGCCTTGATACAGCACTCTGGGAACAGCCTATTCGTTCAGAAATTTCTTTCTGTGTCTTACCCTCTCGCTTGAGGGTGTCAATGATGGCCTTCTGGACAGGGTCGGGTCGGCAGTCTTACCCATGATTGCGGTTTTGAAGGCTTAAGCCTGATTTTTAGAGTTAATTAGTTGATTCAGATGATTAGGTTAATAGCTTGTTTAGAGAACCTTTTCATGATATGCTAATTTTTTGAGATAGGAATTTTGGGTTCCCTTTCAGTCGGTCACATTCGACGTACGTCAGACTTAGACCGACGAATTGGGATCTGACCTCAGAGACCTATCCACTTTGAGTGTATAAAAACGAGCCAATCGGAGATTGGCATGTGATCCACACATTCCACGCTCTGCCCCGCAGCGCGGGTATAAATAGGAAGTGGAATGGCAGATCAATGCTTTTTTTTCTACTTCAGAGCTGAGCAGTACTATACTGTGTCTACGAAGAGTTTGTAAATTGAGTCTCGTTAGAGAAGGAGAACTGCCAGTGCGGGTGAAACGGGGCTTCAGCGAGTGATCGACAGTTGCAATTGCTTGCATTCATAAAAGAGCTTTTTGTTGGTTCGCTGGGCGTTTTCCCAAACTTGAGTGCCACACACAGGCTTGCACTGTGGACTGTGTGCTGGCTGCGGTCATCTCCCTGAGTGCTTCAGCACGTCTAAAAGAGCAGTTTTTCCATTCTAAAAGAGCAACACGGTTTGACCCTGAGTCTTTTTCAAGATGTCATTCAAACCATATATTCCTGGAAAGCAACTGTTTCCTGTCCTCGTTGACGGCCACGATCGCATGTGAGATTGCGATCGTGGGTGATTCATGTTCTCGCAGAAGAACATGGTCATGTCGGCCCGTTGTTCGTCTCACCCTTCTCATAAAAGGCTTGAGTATTCAGCGCGCCGTCGAGCGGCCGGCTGACAGCGGTGGTTGTCACAGCAGCCAGTGTGCGTCAGTCGGCGCTCTAGGTGCGCGGCCGAGACTATGAAACCTACGATGGGGTCGAGTTCATGATTATCTGTGCAATAGTTAACCATCAATTAATGCAAATTAGTGCACCAGTATTGTAAAATGTTACCAAAACATTCTTTCAGGCAAGGACAGCATTATCGTGTACACTGTAAAAAAAAAAAAAAAAAAAAAGCCTCCAATTGAAAATTTTGTACTGATTGATCACATGTAAATTTTACAGTTGGCCACATTGAAATTCTGTGAATTGATGCAATTTAATTCACAGAACTTCAATTCGACTGAAAAACTTTTTTAGATGTGATTATCACTTGAAAATTTTCAATTGGAGACCTGAATTTTTTTTACAGTGTAGATTGGGAGAGGACAGCTATTTGCTCTGGGCTTTCCCTCCGTTTGCTTGCCCAGCAGCCTGCTTTTGAAAACCAGCTTGAAAAAACTCATTACCTCGTCCGGAATCATGTCAGCTTTGCCTTTAGTTTCTTTTTTGACAACTATCTCTAAAGGCACTGCACCTGACACAGAGGCAAAGTAATCGAACAGATTCTTTACTTGAAAGAAAACAGAACAGTACAGCATGTCTGATTGAACCTAATACCTTTATGTATTCATAATGATTCTTCCTTTCATACAGTATGTTACTTTTTGTTTGTTGTCATTCAATTCTGTTCTCCAGAAGTGGCTGAGAAAATGTTCTTCCTTGGGGTGTGACAACATGCCGTTAGCTGCAGCATTTTCATCTCTGAACAGCTTAGCTGTGCTCATTTTCTAAACATAATGGCTGGATTTGTAACTAAACAGCATCTTTCAAGACTTAAATTGTTCTCTCTTGTAATGGACCAGAACCACTCTGTTGGCGAGGAATGAGTAATCAGCTTTCTATTCTGCACAAAAACATGCACTATCACCTCAAGAACTTCTGCTGTTAATGTAATAATTTAAGTAAATGTTATATGTCAAATAGAACCCGTTTGCCTATTGCCAACATTCTCTAATTTCTTTTCAAGCATTCTTTAACTAGACCTTCCCAAACAAGAGCTGACAGTTGAGGTCAGAAGCAATTACAAAATATTCTAATTGCATATTTAGCCACTCCATTTAGTCACCTGCAGGTATCTGCTGACCTACAGGTCAAGTCTAGATTAATTACATTGCATATTGGCATTGATCAAGCCTTCATGCATGCTCTGTTTGTACAGGCTACAGACAATGAGACTTTGTGATTACTCTAGTGCATTCGACATATTAGCTTATCCAAGTACCTGAATGCATAATAAGCCATTAAATAGAGAAACAAATGAAAAAAATAGTTTTCACCTTCTGAGATTAAAATGGATTTTTTTAAGCAACAAAAAAGTTAGCATGATCATCCTGGAGACCCTAGAAAAGTGTATGTGATGATTTTGTTCTTTTTTTTTTACCCTTTAAATGTCAAGGAAAAAACACAAACAAAATGGAATGCAGCTTTCAATTCATATACCCATTAGGCTGCTCAATGAAGTGAGACCTCCTATTTGTTTTTCAATGTTTAGGCCCTCATGTCATATGTTCCATTTGATTTGAGACCGAAACCTGCTGTGGCCAAAGGGTCTACAGGAAATAACAGAAGAAAATATCTATTTCTGGCACTGTATGATATGTATGTCAGAAAATAACAGTGGGCAACCGATTCTCTCCAAGTAGTCACCATTTAGCCTTTCCCCAAAGACAATCCTCTTGGAGCGACTTAAAATTAATTGTACCTCTCAAGTGTACAATGGTTTATTGCCCCATAAAGTCCTTTAGACTCTTGCTTGGCAAACTGCATAGCGAAACTTTACATGTGGACCAGTAATCAGTCATTCATTAACTTTAATTCAATAAGGACAAATTTTGGAATTACTCACCCTCAAGCCATCCAAGATGTACAGTATATGACTTTTTTTCTATCAGACTAATACAGTCGGAGATATATTAAATAATTTCCTGGCTTTATAATGAAAAATATCTATATTTATACATTTATAAACTAAAATAACTACACTGTAAAAACTTTCCACTAGCTTTTTTTTGTCGCTGTGCAGACCAGTCAATTTATTCCCCACTAAACTCGCTCATCCATGTCTTTACCTTGCTTTGTGCACTGGTGCGCAGTCATGTTAGAACAGGAAGGGCCCATCCCCAAACTGTTCCCACAATGTTAGGGGCATGAAATTGTCCAAAATGGCTTGGTATGCTGATACATTAAGAGTTCCCCACACCATAATCCCCCCTCCACGAAACTTTGCAAAATGCAGTCACACAAGTACCGTTCTCCTGGCAACCGCCAAACCCAGACTCATCCATCGGACTGCCAGACAGAGAAGCATGATTCGTCACCCCAGAGAACACATCTCCATTGCTCTAGAATCCCATTGCGGTGTGCTTTATACCCCTGTATCTAACACTTGGTGATGTAAGGTTTGGATCCAGCTGCTCGGCCATGGAAACCTATTCCATGAAGCTCTCTATACACTGTTCTTTGAGCTAATCTGAAGGGCGTTTAAAGGTCTGTAGCTGTTGACTCAGCAGAAAGTGGGTGAATTCTGCACAGTGTGCGCCCCAGCATGCGCTGACCCCACTCTGTGATTTTACATGGCCTACCACTTCATGGCTGAGTTGCTGTCGTTCCCAATTGTTTCCACTAACATTATAATACCACTAACAGTTGACTGTGGAATATTTAGTATTGAGGCAATTTCACAAATGGCTTATTGCACAGGTGGCAATCTATCACGATACCACGCTTGAATACACTGAGCTCCTGAGAGCGACCCATTCTTTCACAAATGTTTGTAGAGGCAGTCTGCATGCCTGGTGCCTGATTTAATACATCAGTGGCCGTGGAAGCGATTTGATCACCTGAAAGCAATGATTTGGAGGGGTGTCCCAATACTTTCACAATATAGAACCTCTCTGTCTGAAAGAAGAAAATCATACAGCCTACACCTAGCATTGCTTGAGGGTGAGTAAATCATGGGGTAATTAAACATTTTGGGTGAACTAAACCTTTTAGCAGCACAACTGATTTAAACATTATTGATAATAATAATAATAAAAAATATTGAGCATCAAATCTGCATATTAGGTTTCTGAAGGATCATGTGACACTGAAAACTAGAGTAAATATGCTGAAAATCCAGCTTTGCCATCACATGAATAATTGTAAAATATATATTCAAATACAAAAGTAATTTACAATTACATGTTACTGTTTTAACCTTGTGTATTCATATTAATAATTAAGTATTCATATGAATAAATCCAGCCTTGTGTATATAAAAGACTTCTTTTGAAAAGAAAGAAAGAAAGAAAGAAAGAAAGAAAGAAAGAAAGAAAGAAAGAAAGAAAGAAAGAAAGAAAGAAAGAAAGAAAGAAAGAATGAAAGAAAGAAAGAAAGAAAGAGTACAGACTGTGCATGTGAGGCTGTACATATGGAAATGCTTTTTCATTTTGATAAGTTGTATATTTAGTGGCCCCATAATTTAAATGAGGGACCCGATCTTGTGGGAGGGTTTAGGGAAGAGCTCAGGGTGCCAGTGGGAGATATTTGCTACGTTTGAGCGGAAACACTCGGCCTAACTCTCAGATTGGCACTGAGAGCAATGATCACGACAGCTTTATTAATCACATCAATCATCCTCTGCACCATGGCGACCGCTGGGAACCCTAATCGCCTTTCACAGTGCCACCCATTTCTCTCCTTCAGCTGTCTCCCTCCTCCACATTACTGTAGCTCTAAGCACTGTGAGCAAGTGTGTGCTTGGTTCCAGTGGGTAAGGGTGGGCAACTGTGCCCAAATAAGATTTTTGGCCTTAGACCACATGTTTAATAACAAGTCGTTTTATGCAGTTGCGAGTTCTGTAATTTTCAGTCCACTGAAGAGATATCACGTGTAGGAATACAATACTGGGGGAAGCTTTCCAAATAACATAGCTATGCTATAACTTTTGAACATTTTGTCATGAGGAGATTGTGGTAATGTTACTATTCTGCGTATTTTGACAATTTTCTTTTGTCTTATCGAAATGTACATTATTTTAACACGTTTTCTTGTGCTTTCGGTATTTTCTCTGCCAAGCCATTCAGAAGAAATCCACATAAAGCTTGTTACAACTAGTAACCAAGATGTTTTGATCCGTCCTGTTAAAATCTTGGTACAGTATATCATTAGCCAGATGTTTCTGGGAAATAAAGTAGACTACTTAAACACAACAGAACAAGGATTTTTTTAGGGAACTTTCTTCATTCGATACAGGAAACTAGAGGAATTTAGAAAAGTACTTGTGTAGCTAAATTATAATTTAATGATTGCTATACTGGCCAGATATTAAGTGTTTTACATGTAATGAAATGTTACTCAGCCCTTAAAAATCCTGAGCTCATGTGTGAGGTCAGTCACTAATGTTGGACAAGAAGGCTTGGCTCGCTTTGCAGACAAGTCAAGTTCTTCCACACTAAAACAAAGAACAACCAGGTGTGGTTCTTTTCCAGAAGATTTTACGCTGCCTGTTAAACAAGTTGCCATTGTGATGATGGGTTGAACTCTGAGACTATCTTCTTTTATGTGGAAATCTTTTTAGATTTATATTAATATCTTAATTTAGTCTGTCAAGGTAAGACACAAGTAAAATGTAAATGCTTTATAAAACTGAAGCTGTGCTTATAATTCAAATATGCCTAACTGTTGTTTTTTCCCCATTTAATACTGTGATGTTGCTTTGAAGTGATATGTATTGCACAGTATATGAAAAGTTTAGTTTAAGTTTAACTTGTGTTGTGTTATTGGGAAGACAGTATACAGCAAATAATTAGATACTCATCTTAACACCACTCCCAGCAGCACGGTGTGCTGTTATAAAGTTTGCAAACAGTAGTACTCAGCTATTTCTTTCAATCTTCTGTTTAACCCTTAGCAAAGAACGAGAAGAAATTTAAAGAGAGTACACCAGGTCCTTCAGTTTTGTGCTCTCAGTCGATACAGAACATTTTAAAGCTCTAAAATCGTATGAAAAATCTGCTGTATGCTATGGCGGAGTTATCATTTTGTTCTGCTGGAATAGCTGAAGTAGTCTATAGTAAGTGGAAATTAGTCTCTGAATCACAGAACAGATCTATATGTTTGGCTGAACAGTAATTACCTCTCAGCATTATAGACTATTATAATAACGCATCTCAAAGAGGATGATGTTCGTCTGTGCAGCTGAGCAGACAAATCAATTTGAGACTTTCCCACAACATTTCATTGCAATTATAAGGGAAAGTGCTAAGAAGCCTAAAAAATGCTTTCATTTCCCAGCATAACACTGGCCTGTGTGTGTGTGTGTACACGTTTTTCTATCCCAGTGGGGGCTTAACCTGAATACACGCTGATAGTGAACCAGACGTGTGTGTGTGTGTGTGTGTGCTTATTTTTGTGAAATATCAGAATACAAATGTGTATAATGACATGGGTATGACATAGATATTATTAGGAGAGGGTGAAATAAGAGGACATGACCAATGTCCCCACTTTTCAAAAGGTTTAGGGGTAAGGCCATGTAGGTGGATAGAAAATACGGTCTGTACGGTATAAAAAACATTTTGTGTGTTTGTGCATGTGTGTGTGTGTGTGTGTGTGGGGGGGGGGGGGACAGCACAGGGTGCACTAAAAACATCTGTCTGTCTCAGGGGATTATCAGACAAAGTTGTCGCTTTCGTATATGTGTAGGAACTTTGTTTTTGTTTGGATGGTTTGGGGTGAAATGGAGTACAATTGGAAAAAAGATAGCAAGGGAATTTTGAGTTAAGCATATATTTGATTTCTGTGTGAGAAAGCTAAACTTCCTCAAACGTTTTCAGGGGTTTTATTCAAACACTGCTCGCCTCAGGCAAACAGCCTCAGTCTCCCAATAACAGCGCCTTGCATCATCCCTGTGGGTCTGCAACAACATCTGGCTAATCTCCAGCCCTATAAACACATGGATCCTACAAACAAGCTGACTTATATGCAATTCGAAGTGCAGTCTTGCAAATTCGTTGACTGATGGAATACTGAGGTACAAACGGCCTCATCTTGTTGTCTGGATCATAACATGACAGGCTAGCAGGAGTGTCCAAAGTCGGTCCTGAAGGGCCACTGTCCTGCAGAGATTAGCACCAACTTTCCTCAACACACCTGCTGGAAGCTTCTGCGTCCGAAAACCTAGGCAGCTGACTCGTTGCCTCGCTGCCTTATCAGACAATGACTCTGCAGGCAATGTTTTGTGCATGAAGGCACCTCACAAAACTAATTTTGGACAGACTTCTAGGGCAGTGCAACGGTTTAATGATCTACAGCTATAGAGAGAGCTTTGGTGAGAACTAAACACATTGATTAATAACTAAATTCGTTATGACATCAGAAGTGGACAATGTTGGTAAAAAAGCATACATTTACACACAAACTGAGCAGCAAACACAACTTCCGGATGCCATCTTTTTTCCAGCTCAACTGTCACAGAATGAAACGCACAGGATTGTGGGATATCAAAGGCGGCGATGGATACATGTATGCTGCCTTCAAAAATTGATCAGATGAAGGTATGTCAGGAGGCAGGAAGGGAAGCTAACATTAGATTTGGACGTGCCTTGAAATGTGTCCTCCGAAGGCAGCATTTTCCAGGTTTCGGACATATCCGTTGCCTAGTAAGACCTTGATTAGCTGGATCAGGTGTTTTTAATTTGGGTTGAAGCTAAACTCTGCAGGACAGTGGCCCTACAGGAGCAGGGTTTTGACACCCCTGGTCTAGACAGTCGGTGCATAGAAGCATAAACATTAGTGTAGTGATTTAAAAGCTGTGGTGAGAGTCCACAGTCCAGACTAGAGTCCAGACTATTTTTCCCTTTTCCCTTAAATTGTTATTTGGTCATTATGTTTATTCTCTGTCCGAGCACTCTTCCTCTCCTGGAAACGGTCCATCTGTGATCATGAAATGTCACTCTGACTCCCATTTAAATAATCCCAGTGTCATTTGCAGGAACTTTGAGTACAAGGATCGATTTCAGTTTGCCAAAACCCGAACATCAGTATTTAACTTCACAGGCTTAATACATCCTCACGCAGTAGTCGTCAGAATCCTATAACATGTCCTGTTCATTGTGGGACAGTAATAGTTATCATGTCTGCAGCCAAACTGAGGTCCACCCAGAGAAAAGTAGAGGTGCGATATTATGACAGCATTGTATGGAGCGGGATGTCATGTAGTCTTCAGGCTGCTTTTTAATGGGGTGCTCTCTCCTCATTTGTTGGAGATAGGATGGATTCTAATAACGGCCTTATCTCTTTGTGGTGGCAATTTGTCTTCGTCCCTTTCCCCGCAGGCACTCGGCCGCTATCTGGCGACAAGCTTTGTCCAATTTGACACAGCCAACTGACAGTGGCTAATGAAGGTTAGGGGGCCAGTCTCTCCTTCTTCTCTAGCTAATTCACACAAGACCACAGTTCTCCACCAGTCACTTTCTCTAATGGAGGAGCAAACTCTTCCTCTCATTCTTATTTCTCCCTTAATTCCACCAGCAAGCTACTTGAATTTAGCACCTAATCTGAAAGTAATTGAAGATGACAGGACTTTCCTCAGATTGACTCGCTTCACTTGTGTCAATTGTTTTATTTATTTAAAACAAAGCAAAATGTTTTAAAAGTGCTGCGTTTTTAGCATAATTGCTTAAAAATTTACAAAAACGTTTTAGACGAGAACAAAGTGAGCAAAACTCTTAGGGGAAAACTCAATGGCTTTTGTTGCCCCTGAAATGAAAAATCATTTTCAGAAAAGAATGAATAATATTCATTATTTACTCATATTCCCAGTCTTCTAAAGCCATATAAACAACAAATCAAGTATTTTCTGGTTCAAATAAATGATGTTCTTTTGAACTTTCCATTCATAGAAAGAATCCTAAAAAAATATCTAAATATACTAAGGCCTGGTTTCACAGACAGGGGTTAGATTAATCCAGGATTACGCCATAATTTAATAAGGACATTTAAGTATCTTTTTATAAACATGCCTTAGAAGCAGAAGAAAAAACATTACTGGTGCATCTTGAGACAAAACATTGGTACTGACATTTTAAGACATTGCTTTCAGTTAAAACAGCTCAAACAAGGAACTGAAATGAAACTGGGGCTATATACTAAAATATTAAGCAGTATCAACAAAGATAATAATAAGAAATTAGAATGATCAATGGTGAATAAAAATCAGCACATTAGAATGATTTCTAAAGGATCGTGTGGCATTGAAGACTATAGAGTAATGTTGGAAATACAGCTTTGTCCTCACATGAATAACATGCATTTTAAAATTCCTCATGAGCCTAACCTTTGTAGCAAGACTTCTGGCATTTTGCTCATTTCACATGAAAGCTGGAGGGCAAACCATTAGATTTTAGGTTACTGAAATGTATTTTCATTTGTAATGTTTCTGTTGCCCATTTGTATGGAAACAGTGGTAGTTAGGGGTGGGTGTCTCATTGAACAGAAAAATTGGGCCTATATAATTTCAAATTCCTCAAGGACCACGTCTTCTGCATTGACCAAAACGCTTAACCTCAATCTGCTCCAGCAGGCTATGAACAATCCCTTCACCAGTTTATCATATAAGAATTAGGCAAGGACAAAACGTCTTCAGGTACCAGTGCATGCTTGCTATATTTTATACAATTAGGCTATTAGGCTTGGTATTTTTTTAAACTATGCATTAATGTTGAGATTTTCTGTCTGCCTGCTTCTGTTTTTACAACTCTTGCTGGCTTTTTAAAAATCAGTAGCCTTTCAAAGCATACACACTCTATTTCCATATATTCATAACTGATGAAGTTTATTTTAGATTTGCTGCAAGGGAGTTAGTCAGATGGCTTTGCCATCTCATTATACAGGCTCTCCTTCACAGAGCGTTTATAACCATTTTTGCCGAGCTAATGTAATCTGATTGCTAATAATTAATTCTTCACGGTGAAGATGTAGCATAGCCTTCCAGCTCCATTAATTGTTGTAATACAGATGAAAATGCTGATTAACAATGCTAATTAGGCTTTGTTGCAGTAACGGCATGTCAAAAGTGCTGCAGAACAGGCTGTTTTGTCTACAGGATGTTTTCCATTTCCATTTAGTGTTTCTGTCCAAATTTGATTTCCTATTAACATTTGTTTGACCTTTTCCGTCCCTGGTGGAAGACGGAGCTTTTTGACAGGAGAAGAAACCAGAAGGTCTGTATAGTGCATGACTGCAGATGTATCTCCAAGTATCATTTTATTTTTAAAAAATGTTTTAGACGAGAACAAAGTGAGTCAAGCTCTTAGGGGAAAACTCAATGGCTTTGCTGCCCCTGAGATTTGATTACTTTTTCAAAGCAGTTTCCATTTCCCAAGAGGTCCTCCCGGGAAAGAATTAAAAAAAAAATAGAACCTTTTTCAAAAGATGGAAAGCTGTTTGATGCCAGAACCCAGTGACTTTAAGGCCAGGTTTTTTTAAGCTTCATAAGTTGCATATATGCATAGATCAATACGCCTAAGTGTGATGTCACGATAGGATGTTTATTACTTGAATTTACCTAAAGAAATAAAAGAGTTCATTTCAGTTCTTTCTTAAACACTATCCTGTGTGAGACAAAGAGTCAAGACTGACAGAATATGAACCCTTCACTGTGGAAAGAGAAAAAATATATATTAGCTAAACAAATCAATAGTGCATTAAGCCTTCGAGGTGGCTCTCTGAGGAAGAGCGATGCTGAGACCGAGCCAGCCTGGAGTGCTGGCCAGCACAAGCCTCCCCTCGCCCTCTCAATCAGATGAAGTCTGGAGGTGATCCATTACAGCACTGATGGGAAACGTTATTACCACAGAGACGAGGAAGATAGGCTACACTCAGCTGCTGTATGAGGCTCCACACTGACAGGCTTCTGTGCTCATATACAGGGCGAACAGATACTCCAGATACTGAGCTTGGATACTACACAACACTGTTTGTCAGCACTATTGTACATGGGATGTTATTTGCTGATTATGTACCTGGTAGATTGCAGTTAAAAAAAAACAGTCAAAAAATCGACATATCTGTCATTATTTGCACGCCGTATGCTGTTATATTTTCTGTGAAACACATTTTGACATTTTTGAAGAGTCTCCTGTGTATTTTTTCATGACAGTTCATTGTGTACTTTGAGATAGCATTTATTTAGCAATTAAAATGCAGGTGTCTCTTGAATTATGAGGATTTTTCATTTCATTGAGCACACAACAAGGACATGTATGCCTACTTTAAATGTCCTCAGAGGGTCCTTTTTAATTAAATGTCTTCCAATTTTTGATTTTATTTATGGCCGTTAAAAAGTTAAAACTTCTTTAGAAATATTCTTCACAGCATATTTTCCCCTTTGACTGTTTTATCCTTTACAGTCTTTAAAAAATACTCATCTGCAAAACTGTACATTTTGTAAAATATTTGTTTGCATTCAGCTAGAGACTTTAGATGATATGTTGAAGACAATTGACTTAATCAATGTGATGTTACACCAACAAAAGAAAAAATGTGTTTGCATCACAAAATGATCCTCCTGCCCACTCACTTACATAAAACAATATATAGATTAAAAATTGTAAGAAATGTGTTGTGTTAGAAAGGCCAATTGTGAAAAACAAGGCTTCTGTTTAAAGAGGTGTTAGTGAAGACAGGCTCGACCTTTGGGTTGTGTGGGTCCTAACTCCCCGGTACAGTGATGGGATACTGCACCATCCTTCGGATTAGATGTTAAACCAAGGTCACTGATGGTCATTAAAAATCCAAAATTTGCCCATTGGCCTCTGTTAATCATGGCCTCCTAATCGTCCTCATATACTAATTGACTTCGTCACTTTGTCTCCTCTCTACCAATAAACTGGTGTGAATTTGGCTTTTTGGCAGAAATATGGATCCCGTCGCATCATCCAGGCAGATGCTGCACATAGTGGTGGTTGTGCAGATTTCCCCCTTTCATATGTAAACACCTTGAGTACCCAGAAAAGTGCTATATAAATGTAACATTATTATATGCGAGGAGGCGTGAATGATCATGAATAATGATGTTTCACACCTAGGAAGACAAAGACACCCCCCTATTCGGGAGTATCCAAGGTGTTTTATTTTTCTTCTGCCATGCACCAAAGAACAAACTGGCTCGTCATCAGTAGTCATGTAACAGTTTTTCATTCTAACTGTAAAAAGGCTAGATCAAGTCCATCTCCTTGATGTACTGTCAGGGGAGACTTCATCCTATTTACTGTGAACCCATGGCGCTCCGATTTATATAAAACGAATTTTAATCATTAGTTAATTAGCACAGAGTTAAATAATGTCAATAACACAAGGAAATAGAGGTGTGTAAATGACCCTGCTGCTGGACTCTCTGAAGTAATCTTTCTTGAACTCAAGATGAAGGGCTTTAGAGGGAGAGAAAATCAATCAAATGAGCCTCACTTTTCATTGGTCTTAAAGGTTTAACTTTATAAACTGCTTCGGCCAGGGATCTTGATGGATTTTTTTTCCAGTAGAAATGCATGACTGTAGCACAAATGCAAATATATTTTAAAGAATGTCATTTGAAATTAAGTATTTATAATTTAAATAAGTACATTTTATTGGGGTGAATAATTTAACTTAGAAAGTAAAAAAAAAAAAAAGCATTTCATTTCTGCTCCGGTAAGACACTGAACTTTGTTGTATCTAAACAGATTACAGTGTGTATAATCCACAGCCACTGTAGAATTTACAGTGGTAAAACCTCCTCTACATTTTCATTAGATACTCATTTCTCCTTTGTTCTCCAGACAGTCTCTGGAGAACACTTTCTCCAGTGTAAAAGTAAAATTAATTTTGGGTTCTAGCTTTGGGGCATAATGAAATGAAAACCATATCTCGTAGATTATTCCAGCAATAGATTTTCGAAAGAAAGTAGGAAAATTCTTATTCAGACTACAATCACGGCTTCATAACTCATTTTCTTGATCATTTAATATTACTAATGCATAGTTTATTGTTACCGGTAGGCTATTATGGTTAGCTGTCATTACTGTATAAAATAAAATAAAATAAAATAAATTATAATATCATAATATCATAATATTTTTTTTTCTGAAAATATCTTTATAGTTCTTTACCCTGAAGTCAAAAAGTGTTTTTCCACTGATAATCGGATGTTAACCGTTTAAACTCCAGGACCATTTTTTGGGATTTCCGCCTGGATTTGGCCTACCCAAATTGAAAAGCTTCCATACACACATACAGTGGTCTAAGTTCAAAATGTTGATGTCATTTTACAGGAAACCCTTTGAAGTTACATAAAACACTGCTAAAAGTTATTAACATGTAAGTGTATGTTTTCTAAGCTGTAACAACCCCCCAAAAAGTAGGCGTTTTTGGAAGAAAAAAAATTTATAAATTAATTTTTGAAAGTGTGTAGCTCAGGCCCTGTGTGCTCTAGGTTTATGTAGACAGTTTAGGCTGTTTCCACTAAATTCCAGAATATAGTGGAAAAAAGAAATTTGTCGGTGTCATGTTGATGCAAAATTTACTCAAATGGGTCTAAAGGGATGCCCCCCCTCCCCCACCCTGCTATCTGTGTCGGGCCCATCAATGAGAGAGATCACTCTGATTGGCTGTTCAGTTTAGCGAATGAGTCAGTGTACAAGAACAAAAGAAAAAGCAAAAGCAAGCAAAGAAATCAAGACAGTTATAATTTTATCCCAATACGCAAATATTTTCCTAACAACATAAGCTGCCTGGAGTGAAAAAAGAACTGCATGATTAATATTCAGATTAGTAGTTGGTCGTCAGCTGTAGTCTTTGTGATGTGTTCAAGCACAGCTTTTTGTCCCAGATGCAGCTGAAGCGGGATGACAAAACAATCAGCATTCATCACCACTAGTTTGATGTCGGCTTGGTGTATCACAGCCTTAAGCAATTGCATGTGTTCAGTTCATAAGGGTGGAAAATGGCAGGACTGTCTGTAAGGTCAAGCATGTTTTGACAATTGTATCATGTGCGGCTTTATTACCTTTCCCTTGATGAAATGTGGTGTGGTCTTAATATGATGTTTTCAGCATTCCTCTGAGTCTCATTCAGAGGGACAAAAGCAGAACAACCTTATTGCATTCAGATCTCCAGTGCTGATGGTTTGCTAAACTGCAGAATCCCCCCTGATGTAATTATATTCATGTGAAGAACAGCGTGCACGTTATTCCATTAGCCTGAGCGAGGCAGGGAAACCCTACTTGACCTTTCATGAAATATTTACCTGTATGATTTACATTCAGAGCATGTTGGATGTACCTATGAGAGAGACAAACCCAACGCCTCTAAAACATCCCCCAAGTCTGTGTAATCGTTTTTACTCTTTCATGAATATTGCATAAAGGCAGAGTGCAAAACTACACTTAGTTGGCTCCTCGCCACACACATCAAATCATAAGAGATAAATACAGTAATGTACTTTATTTGAGCACATGTTCAAGAGGTTGTGAATAACCAACTCTTCTATTGAGACCTAGCAGTTAGGACACATGCTCTGAAACATGGTGTGAAATGTTTCAGGAACATTTTCATCTTGTCCATACTTTCTTGTAAAGTAATGAAGCAAAAAAAAAATTGCCCATGTTTTATCATTCAGGTTAGGCACTGCTTTAAAAAATGGACAGGGCATGTCAAAAAGTATGGTACAATGGTAGGTACCCAGTGATAATACCACAGTGTTTGATATATACAATGGTTCTGATTATATTATTCATATACCATGGTATTTACTCCAATGTATTTCAAAGAATACATATTTATTGCAATAGTTCATGTACAAAATACTAGTAATTCTATGCTAGTGTGAAAGATTGATTCCATTATCATATTTTATTATGTACACTACTTTTAAAAAGTTTTGGGCTGGTAAGATTTTTTTTAAATGTTTTTAATGAAGCTTCTTATGCATTGCTTTGTTTTTCAACAAAAATATAAAACAGAAACAAATAGTAAAGCCCGACTGAGCCTGGTTTCTCCCAAGGTTTTTTTCTCCATTCTGTCAGCTGGTGGAGTTTAGGTTCCTTGCCACTGTCTGAATAACAGTACTTGTAGTTATGTTGTGATAATAATATTGTTATATATGAGTATTTGAGACATGCTTGAGAGTATGTTCATATCAAAATTCCACAGATGCTTATAGAATATTTATGACAAGAACGCGTGAGTTTTTTTGAAATACGTGGTTTGCATGGGCTGGTACAGGGGAAGGAAATATCAAACTTGTTTATTTC
Organism: Pseudorasbora parva; assembly: GCF_024679245.1. Classification (NCBI taxonomy): domain Eukaryota; kingdom Metazoa; phylum Chordata; class Actinopteri; order Cypriniformes; family Gobionidae; genus Pseudorasbora; species Pseudorasbora parva. The sequence goes on from NC_090182.1 coordinate 25,090,874, forward strand.
AGTATTAGAGCTCGTGTTCTGAGATCGCAAACACATGCTTGCTCACATTTTAAATTTTTTATCATCTCTGTTCACACCTCCCCCCACCCTAGAATTTTTCTTCTTTTTTTTTTTTCTTTTTTTTTTGTCTCCTTCATATTAGTTTCTGGGGAATTAGAAACCTGACATGATCAAAAAGATGTTAATGTGTATTTCTGCCAGTTACCAATTTTTGGCTTTCCGCTGTATGTGAAAAGCATGCCTCTTCCTTAATGGGGATGGTGGAGTACATAATTACACCATCAGGCTCCAATCATAGGCCTTTGCTAATAATGAACTGCCTGAATGAAGTCCAGGTCTCTTTGGAGATCAACACCTGTGCAGGTACCTCTCTCCGTAATTGAAGGGAATTAAAGCAATGTGGAGCATTTTAATGAGCAAACTGTCTGTATCTCCCTGTTCTCCCGCCCTTCTGGAGTGCAGACTTTCATCCCAAATCAATACATCTGCTAAGCCTTGCGTTAATAATCAAGCATCTGTTTGTACTGTGCCCATACTCTACTTGTATTACAGATGATTTTACATTATCAAGTGTTGTTGATTAATTTTAAACATGCTTTTAAATTGGCTACTAATTATATGTTTTGTCTTGGACACATGTATGTCAGTATGTCAGTCAAATTTGGGGGGATGGTCATTGGTTCTTGCTCCTGAATAAATAATTGAGAAGAGAACCGAGTCTTGTAGGGGCTCTACTTTACTGTTGTTAGTAAAAAAAATAAAAAAAATAAAAATAATAAAAAATAAATAAAAATATAGGTTTTTTCTTCTTCTTCAGTTTAGTGTGATTCACTACAATGTAAACAACATCCAGGTCTCAAACTACAAATAAAATTGCATCAATTCAAAGAAATTCAATTTGGCCAACTAAAAAATTTAGATGTGATCAGTCACTAGAACATTTTCAATTGGATAATTTGTTTTGTTTTTTGTTTTGTTTTTTTACAGTGTATTGAATAAGTCAAATCTGTGTTAGAAAATAGTTATTTAGTATTATAAAGACTTATATAGCATTTGTATTGTGTATATAGTGATTATGTGGGCTGTACTTCTTGGCTTGGATGTTTTTCTGTCTTTTTTCATGTTATATCAGTGATGTTACACAAAGAAATGTCTCCATCATTAGACACTCTAAAGCTCTGACCCCTATCAAACAGGCATACACAATGAAAACAGGACTTTATATTTAATTACTGCTTCTGTGTCTGTGTATTTCTGCAGACTTTTATTGCTTGTTGTTTTGTTGGCATCCGACCCAGTGTTTCCAGCCCGTCACTGGTTTTGTTATGCTGTTCACTACACAGAGCTATGATTTGCGTTCTTGTGGAGACATGCCTGAGCTTTTTGATCACTTCATTGGTACTTCTCTGTTTGTTTTTTTAACTGATGTTATGCTGTGGACCAACTTCAGATCACTGCAACATCCTTTAAAACTGTTTTAATTTGTGAGGACATTTCAGACAAGTCAATTAGCTGACCGGATTTCATGGTTCTCGCCGAATGCTTATTAGGATAATAACACAATGATTATCACCATTAGCCCTGGCCTAATTAAGAGGGTGTCCCAATTAAAGAAGTGTTCATGGGGAAAAAATCTCTTTATATTGGCTGTTCAATATCACTGACAAACTAGGGGGAAAAGCCATTCATTACGAGATTTATTAGACATTTATTTTCTGAATTTGAATTCCATTTGAACCGGTGTAGCAAACAGAATGCAGAACTTTAATGAAAGATGGACAGGGAAAGGATAGATAGATAGATAGATGACAGGTGTCTGAAGCTACTATCGAATCACGTCAATCCTATTGACCGGCGACAGCCCAAGACATCATCAATGTGCGACCAGGAAGTATATAAGGGCGCCTTGCAAACATGACACCATCTTTAGTCTGAAGGGACTGTTTAGCAGGCAGACCCGAGGCATGGCAACAAGACGCAGTATGTTGCTCCCTGTTCTCAGGGAACATAGGTTGCATACGTAACCTGAGACGTTCCCCTTCAAAAGGGAACACGCACTGCGTCCTAGAACGCTTTGGGGAACAATATACCAATGCCGCCACGCTGAGGGGAGTGCATGCCCACTGGCAGTGATCACCGTCAGGACAAGCAAATTAAACTTGAAAAGCCTACACCACTCACCCTCTAGTCACACTGGGCTGTCAGTGACAGCACTCCCTACGGTCATAGCCCAAGCTATACGCCTCAACAGAAACCTTTATGCATACGCATGAGGTCCTACCCAGACTGCTCAAAGGCCTGGGACCAACTTCTTCAACAGAAGGGGTCCCTTTAAGGGAATGTCCCCAGAGGGCCCGAGGGCACCCCGGCCAGTCACTATTCAGAAAAACCTTTCCCGCATGCCACCAGGGAGGCCTGACCTGGTGTCGCTTCTGTGGGACACTTCGGCCTGGCCAACCCTGTCTGTTTGAAACAGAGCCTCTGGAAAGTTGCCTTCTGGTGAGGCATCCAGACTGAGGGACTGCGAACTGTCCTCCTCAATATCCTCCTCAGACCAGATCTCAGAGATGGTTATCCTAGAGAGCAGTACTCAGCGTAGCGCTTTCCTAACCCTTGCTAGCGAGGGGAGTTAACCTGCTCGATCTTAGGATCTACTGAGCACTTATCTTACAGAAGTGCTCAGGAGCCCAGACAGGCCTGCGGACTGATCTAACAGAGAGGCCACGTGAGGGGCCTATGACCGTCTGATCAAACTCAGGCGGCTGTGTGCTCATAGATGACCCTCAGAGAGGGGAGCACCCGAGCCTGCCTGATGGGTAACCCCCAGCTGTAGGCCAAACTACCAAAGGTTATATTCTACGAAGAACTGGTAAAGAAGACCTAATCTTGGGAACTTTGCCTTCAAGGAGGCCTAAGGTAGGCCTATCACTCAATAGCAATATTGCTGACTGCCAGAGCATTTAGTCTCGCCTTCATGGAGGCCTACCACCTACAAGCCAGCCCTCAGTGAGGCCTGGTGAGGCCTACTACCTGGCAGCAGTGCATGCTAACTTCCCAAGAAGCCGAGTTTACATTCCGGGAGGCCTGATGAGGCCTACCACCTGATAACCTGTCTCCAGGGAGGCCTAACCTGGTTCCCTATATCTTTGGATAGCTCGGTTTGGCCAACCCTGTATGTTCAGGAAAACAGAGTCTCCGAACACTTCCTCGGTGAGGCATCCAAACTGAGGGACTGAAACATGGCAGTCCTTCTCAGACCGAATCTCAGAGACGGGTCTCCCAAAGAGCAATACTTAGCGTAGCGCTTTACAACCCTTGCTAGCGAGGGGAGTCTAACTGCTCAATCCAAGGATCTACAAAGCACTTATGTTTCAAAGCACTAAGGAGGCCGGACAGACCAACGAATTGATCTAACAGGGAGGCCTCACGAGAGGCCTGCGACCGTTTGATCAGACTTAGGCGGCTGTGTGCTCATAAAACGACCCTCAGTGAGGGGAGCACCTGAACCTGCCTGGTGGGTGACCCCCAGCTGTAGGATAAGCTACCAAAAGTTCTAATTCCATAAAGAACTGGTAACAGAAGTGCCTAATCTTGGGAACTTCGCCTTCAAGGAGGTCCAGAGAGGCCTAACCTGATAGCAAGATTTCAAGGAGGCCTAAGAGGGTCCCACCACTTGATAGTAATTCATGCGGACTGCCAGAGCATCCAGACTAGCCTTTATAGAGGCCTAGAGAAGCCTGCCACCTCAAAGCAAGCCCTCAGGGAGGCCTAGTGAGGCCTGCTACCTGCCGGCAATGCATGCTTACTCCCCAAGCAGCTGAGTTCACCTTCAGGGAGGCCCGATGAGGCCTACAAACTGATAGCCTGTGGTGAGGCATTATGGATACTTCACCTTCAAGAAGGCCCAGAGAGGCCTACTACCTGATAGCAAGTTTTTCAAGGAGGCCTACGGGAGGCTTACCACCTGATAGCAACACATGATAGCCAGTCAGGTTATCTGTCCAGTTGCCCTGCATAGGAACCAGCCTTCAGGGAGGCCCGGTCAGGCCTACTACCTGATAGAAAGACTTCATGAAGGCCTGGTGAGGCCTGCCACCTGCCAGCAATATATTACTTAACTGCCAAGGTGACTGAGTTCAACCTCAGGGAGGCCTGGTGAGCCCTACTACCTGATAGCCTGTAAGGCTAGGTGTCCAGATGTCATATGTCTGACTTTGCCTTCAGGGAGGCCTGGCAAGGCCTACTACCTAATAGCGGGTCACGCTACCTTCAGGGGGGCCTGGTGAGGCCAACCACCTGATAGTCAAGTCTCCAAGGAGGCCTGGTGAGGCCTACTACCTGATAGCAAGTCATGCTAGCTGCTTGTGCAGACTCGAGAACTTGCCTTCAGGGAGGCCTACCACCTGATAGCAAGCCTTAAGGGAGGCCTGGAGGGGCCTACTACCTGCTAGCAATACCTGCTAACTGTCAAAGAGACTGAGACATGGGAACTCATATCCAGAGAGGCCTGGTAATGCCTACTATCTGGTGTAGCATCTACAGATAATCCCTACTCTGTATCTTGCCTTCAGGGAGGCCTTGTGAGGCCTACTACCTAATAGTAAGTACCATCTGGCTGCTAATTAACGACACTGCTGCTCATCATCAGGGAGGCCTGGGAGGGCCTACTAGCTGATGACAAACATTCTGTACAAACCAACATCATTGGAAGCAAAACTAGGGCCCACGGGAGGCCCCTCGAGGCTATCTCCTGTTGCAGCTGCCACTATTGCTCAAGCGTCGGGACTCTATCCCAGGGAGGCCTGCTAAAGCCTACTACCTGTCAGGTGTCTACTAAAACACATACCCCTAAACTCTATACAGGGAACGAAGGTCTGTAGAGAAATACATTTTAGTGTTATCCACACAAAAAATGACAGACCTTCTCACCTGCGGCATGTAGAGCGAAGACTCACCGCACAGTTCTCATATGACCATGGTGTCTACCACCCTTGCATACCTGAAAGAGGTGCTTTCACTGATCAAGCCAAGGCAGGCTGAAATCTTTCCACCCAGTCCTAGACCTAATGTAAGAAGCACCTGGGGAAACAATGAAGAAGAAACATGACGGTCAGGCTTCTTCTTTTTACAGGAGTCTCACCTCTCATGCAATCTACTCCTCCTCAGAGGGGGCGCATGAGAGGTGATACTCCCACCTACCCGCAAGTGTCGTCTAGGAACTCTCAATACCCTTCTGAGCTGTATTCCCCTCACTCTGGATGGGCCAACCACATCGTGTATAGAGTCGGCGGGCGGGGCCATAATGACAACGGCCGAGTTGCATTTGCGTGCTTATAGTAAACACAGAAACTGGCAAACGGCGGCGGTCTTTCAAATCAGCTTTGACTGCAATTCTGGAAGACTTGGAGTTAAGCTTTTCTCTGAGAAAAGAACAAAGAACGGCACTGAAGTCATTCTTAAAAAGGGAAGATGTGTTCGGAGTTTAGCCGACCGGATACAGTGAATGTTTAATCTATCAACAAGCTCTGTTTCACCTTCGTTGCTCTGGTTTGTGATAGCGCTATCCTATCACGTGCAGAGGGAGTTTGAAAGACAACCGTTTATCCCGCCCCTCGGATTGAGCCCTGTCTATGGTGAGTTTCCAGACCAAACATCTTGATGTGGGTCTGGCTTGTCAGGCTAACGATTTGGGACATACTAATTCTATTTTCGAATACTATTTAGGATGGATAGCATGTGAATTGGGATGCAGGTTTGGTGTCATGTTTGAAAGGTGCCCTTATATACGTCCTGGTTCCACATTGATGATGTCATGGGCTGTTGCCGGTCAATAGAATTGACGTGATTCGATAGTAGCTTCAGACACCTGTCACGCTGGAGGCGTTCCCCGAAGCGTTCTAGGACGCAGTGCGAGTTCACTTTCGAAAGGGAACGGAGGCATTGCAGTGGTTGAGGTCAACAGTCATTTTGTACTGACATTATGAGTTTAATATGAGAAAATAACTCAGGCTGGTAGAGGAAGAGGAAGAATAAAGGAGACAGGAATGGACAAGAAAGTGAGAAAATGTTTAGAAAATGAGAAATTGACATCATTACTAAATCCTCAGACAGTCAGTCTGGGTAGAGGACTATATGACTCATCCCCCACTTCAGAAATAAAACAAGCACAACTAAAAACATCCACAAATACTCATACAGAATGTTCATCGGTAGAGGCAACATAGTAATTGATGGCACAAACACAAATGTAAAACAAAAAACACCATGAATATCTGACTTTTTTAGAGAAACCTAAAATCATTTTATGTACAATATAATAAAAAGGAAAAAAAAACCTTTTCTTTGATCAGAAAGTTCTAAATATTTTATTTTAAATAAAAAGTATTTATTTTAAAACATGTCTTTACTTAAATTTAAAGAAGTAATACTGTCACTTTTGCTAAATAAAATGTATTTTTGTAAAAAATAAATAAATCTTACTTTTGAATGTGTATCAAATAATCACTGCAAAAAAAAGAAGAAAAAAAAGAGATTTTCTTACTTAGTACTTTTGTCTTGTTTATGTTTTACATTGAGAAGCATTTTCTGTTTGCTTATTTTGTTTACTCCATTCATTGGCAGATTATTTTGCTTAGTTTAAGCAAAAACTAAATTATTTTTGAGTTATTTTTCCCCCCAAAAAAATACATTTGTTGTTTTAAGAATTTTTTGATGTTTGGACTAGAAACAAGTTAAAAAGTACTAAGTAAGAAATCATTTTCTGCAGTGTTATATTTAGCCAGATATACATCCCTACTGTTTTCCAGCCATACCCTGTGATTTTAATGCCTCCAGTGCATTTTTATAGAAAAAAAACTTTTCCAGCAACAACCCAAGTAGGAGTTCTGCCATCCAGATTCTGATGAGACCCAGCCCAGCTTACCTTCAGTACTAATAGACTGCTGGCATTTTAAAATTCTTTATTCCTCAACTAAAGTTGTACCTAAAACGTTTGATATTCTGGCTAAAACAAACCTAAGGGATCAGCCCATTATCTATAATTCCACTGAGGAGGACTTTGCTAAAAGGCCTCAAGTTCAAGCAGAATAAAACGGTGGTTCAGTTAGCAGGGTCTTCAGTATGTAGGACAAGAGTCCCAGGAGTATTTCCATGCTGACACATACGCTGAGCTAAGGGCTTTGCGTTTGGCTTGGGGTTTTGCAGAGCTGCTGACCCACGGCAGACGCCCCCTGGAACAAACAGCAGTGGTTCCCAGATGCAGCGCCCCAGGCATCTGACGAGACAAGCCCCCTGCTCGACTATCCTAGCCAAAACCAGGGGAACACAATCCATCATGCTTATGTGATTATCATAACAAATACTCTCATTCGCTCTACTTTCTCCAGTAGTGTCTCTGAGTCTCCTTCACACTTCATTGGCTCCAAACAGCAAAATAGAGCCTCAAATTGAAAGAAAATAAAAGACACAAGAAGCTTTGCCAGGAAAACTGCCTCTCTAGAGGGTTAAATGCAAGATATCAATAGTTTTGATTGCTGTTGAAAACTGATTTTACAAAAACATTACAGAATGAGTTTCTGAAGCTTTTGTGACTCACATTTGGGATTTGGATCTGAATTTACATAAACCCGACTGTAGGGTAAAACTGATGTCATCACACCTGACAAACTTGACGTGACAAAAACTGACATGATGTAAAGTTCCTCAGTCTGATGCAGTGTGTCTGGATGTCATTGCTGTCAGGTTAGTTTGAGTTCACGCCTGCATGTCCGCCATGCTGGTTGAATTGAAGATGATGATGATGATGATGATGATGAGGGGTGGTTTGGAAAACTGCTTCATTTTCCAAATTATCTAGTATTATTTTATACTATATTCTAGTTCATCATATGACAGCTTTGTGTCAGACAAAGACAAAACCTTTTGGTCTTAAGCCTAGTTCAGACTGCACGATTTTCAAACTCGTCGGGTCACTGCTCTTTTCACACTGCATGACTATCTGGGGTATCATTCAGTCACTGCTGTGTTCACACTGCACGATGGTTTGATGACACAGGAGTTCACACTGCATGACTGAACAAGAGGAAGAATCGCCGAACAACTCTCTCTCTCTCCGGTGAGCAAACTACGTTTCCCAACTACACAGCAGGAGTTTGAATCGCTGACAGGTCCACATATTTATCATGCCAAATATCTCACCGGCGTCTGCGATTCTCTCTGATTATTCACACTGCATGATTGTCACTCGCGTGCACGAGCACCGATTTGCCTATGATCTCGGGCATTTGTTAGCCTGATTTTACCAGACTCTCGTACATTTCATTTGTACATAGAGTCTGGCCACTCTCCATTGACAAGGGTTTATTTCCGCGAAGGCGGGAACCCTGTTGAGGTTTAAAACTATTGGATCTGCCCTGAGCCACTCTGGATCTGCCATAACCAATCGCTAACGTTTTGTTGTGACGTATGTCATGCGCCCTTCACCTGTTTCTGAAATAAAAGTGCACATGTGCATGCCACCTCAGTAATAAAACTATAGGATAAAACCTAAAACTTGTGCATTCGGATTGTGATTTATTCACGCCACGGTGGACAGGAGAGCTTTGTGATCGGGAACGCGGCGCTCCCGGGGTCCGTAACATCATTGTATGCTGTAAATAAAATGTCATATGCTTGGTATGATAATAAATGCTGCTATAAATAACGCACCAATTCAAATGTTTAAGTGCTTTTATTTTAATTTGTTTGAGCGGTGATGAAATATATTGCTCTTCTAAATACTTGCCAGCATTTTAAGGAAATACAAGTCTGTGTTCTGCAGTGGTCAAAAATGATTACAAACAGTGAATTTTGAACTGATATATTGTTGAAAACTCAGAGATGTGGATTCGGACAGCTGTTACATCAACAAGACCTTGCGTTTGTCAAAAGCAGTAGGTAACTCGGCCGGGGATTTTTACACGGGTGGTGAGAGACGGACGGCAATAAAATAACTGACCAGTCCCTGTAACTTAAATGATGGCAATACCTTCCGACTCCACAAGAAACAGTTACCGTCCGCGTCCGAATAGCTTCAGCCAACTCCTTCATCACTAACGAAGCGATCTGGAAAATCAAACTTTTCCCGAATTTACCCTGTTGGAGGGCCACAACATCATGGCCACCAACAAACCCCAGCAAAGACTGTTATTGCTCCGGCTTTAACTTCTGGATATTCGGCAGCGGTGCCACAATACAATGAATGGTTTCGTTTGCATCTTTCTCCGCCGCCATTACTGAACTACATCTCAAACTAGCGCTCGACATCAACGTCCTCGTTCTCAGCCACTCCCTCTGTTCGCTGATTGGACCGGTAAAAATTTGTTCGGAGAAAACCTAAGACTACACAGCAGTCCCAGACGTAGTACTGAAGGAAAATGAAAATTGAGCGGAAGTACGTAGGAGGGCAGAGCCAGGCTAGGCATTTGTCGGCGATTTCACAAAACCTTTCGGCGACTCAAAATCGGGGCAAAAATCGGGCAGTGTGAACTAGGCTTTAGGTCAGTTGTGTGTGTGTGTGTGTGTGTGTGTGTGTGTGTGTGTGTGTGTGTGTGTGTGTGTGTGTGTGTGTGTGTGTGTGTGTGTGTGTGTGTGTGTGTGTGTGTGTGTGTGTGTGTTAATTTTTCTTTAACTTTGGTTATAGGTTTTTTCCCCGTTTGTAAATAAAATAATAATGATAATAAAAAATCCTATTACATTGTGAGGGTAAGAGAAGGGAGGCTTGTCAAGGGTTTATAAAGATTTTCTAAACCAGCTGGCTCAGGCTTTTAATGTGCTCACTGTTGGAGCCTCTCTCCGCTGGTAGTCTTATTATTTTTCCTGACGATTTAAGGAGATGGAGTAGTCTTGTCTTGGACCATTACATTTTTATATCGTGCTGTTATGAAGCTCTGGGTGATACTTTGGTGGTAAAGAAGAGGCAAGATTACATACGTGGCATCTGGCTTCAAAAAGATCCAAGACTGAGGTAAATGACATGAAATTGCATATTCTATTATTTGTTTTTATTTTTAAAAAGTATCAAGAGTAAATAGTTTTCCTTAAAAAAAGTATCAAGAGTAAATAGTTTTCCTATCTCAGCATATTGGATCTAATGCTGTGTAGTTTTTCATATACCCTGTTCTCTGCAGTTCCTGCTCTACTCCACTGGCCTCATTGCTTCCCTTGACACTGACTCACTCACTCACATTCTCTCACACACACTGTCAATCAGACAAAGATTTTAGTTTGATCTGTTTCAAAACCTATGCTGCCTTGCTGTTTACATAGACCGCTGCCTTGCAAATAAATATCTTTACCTGATCTTAAGCAGAATCAGTGCTAATATATATATATATATATATATATATATATATATTTATTTATTTATTTATTTATTTATTTATTTATTTATTTTTTTTATTTTTTATTTTTTCCTATCACAGTCACATATTTCTTTTTCATCATCTATGGAATTCTCTTTATCTCTTCCTGCACTGATAGGCACAATTGGTCTGCTCCAAAACCAAATGAGCTGCCCATAGAAGCAGAATGTTAAGGCATTATAGTCTAATGTACAGCTTCTTCCAAAAGTTAGTTACTTTATAAGATAAACTCATTGCAGCTACATAAAGCAGCATATATCATTCACAGAAAAGGCAATCTGCTTTATGAAAAATTTATAAATAAAATATTCCAAGATGGTGGACAAGATGATATATAAATTGTTATAAGGCGTATAGATTATGTAAAATTAGATATCTTTAATTTTCTCACTTTTGTAATGATAACACTAGGTGATTCATCTTAAATTCACCCTTTAGTCAATGTTTGTATCCCTTAAAACTCATCTTGATCACCAAAATTACATATTTAAATGTTTTTCCCCCCTTTGAATCTTAAAATAGCTTTAAAAACTCTACCCCCTTGCTTCATTTAGTATACACATGCAGACCCATGAATATGATGATCCATCTCAGTCTGCCTTCTAAAAATTCACATAATCAGTGGAAAAAGGCATATAGTTCATCATAACATCGTAAATATACAAAATTAACTCCCTATATTGTTAAATGTGCTCAATTTATCATATTAACAGAAAAATATACAATGAAAACGTCTCAGGTTACGTATGTAACCCTAGTTCCCTGAGGGAACGAGACGCTGCGTCGAAACGCTGTGAGAACGCCTCTGTGTTAATGCGTCGTGAAGCGCCTGTAGAACCATTCCATCAAGAGATCGATCGTCGCCGACGTGATGACGTCGCCGACGTGATGACGTCATCAACCGGAGACTATAAAAGGTCCGCGAACACAAACAGGAACTAGCTTCTGATAAAGCCTGAAGTAAGTGATCACGGGCACGCCGGGAGTATGGCAGGGCGACGCAGCGTCTCGTTCCCTCAGGGAACTAGGGTTACATACGTAACCTGAGACGTTCCCTTTCGGGGAACTCGAGCTGCGTCGAAACGCTGTGAGAACGCTTATACCCACATCGCCATAGGACCAAGTGTCTCGTATGTGTGAAGCCGAAGCGCACACGGTTACGAGAGTACCTGTGCCCCTACTGTAGATGCCAGGTCTAGTTCATAGAACCTGACAAAGGTTAAAGGAGACGACCATCCGGCCGCGTTACAAATATCGTGGAGGGAAGCCCCCGGTAAAAGTGCTTTTGAAGCAGCCATACCCCTGCTTGAATGCGCCCGGACAGCCAGTGGAGACTGCTGCCCGGCCGCCTCATAAGCAAGTGAGATGGCCTCGACCACCCACTTGCTCATCCTCTGCTTAGATACTGGGGCCCCTTTCTTAGGGGGCCCGAAACAGACAAACAGCTGATCAGTTTTCCTCCACAGGGCAGCTCTGTGGACATAAGTATCTAGCGCCCTAACAGGGCACAGCAGATTCAATCTTTCCTGGTCTGACGTCGTGAAAGGAGGAGGACAGAACGCCTGAAGAGTGATGGGGCCCCGTGGGCTCGTAGGAACCTTGGGGACATAACCCGGCCTGGGATGCAGAAATGCTTTCACCATCCCAGGCGCAAACTCTAAACATGAGGGCCCTACAGACAGGGACTGAATATCTCCTATTCTCTTTAGGGATGAAATAGCCAAAAGGAATACCGTCTTGAGGGTAAGGAACTTATCCGAAACCTCCTCCAAGGGTTCGAATGGAGGCTCGGACAAGCCCCGTAAAACAATGGCTAAGTCCCATGCTGGGACCCTCGAGTGCATCACAGGCCTCAACCTTAAAGTGCCACGAAGGAAGCGTGTAATTAGAGGGTGTCTTCCCAAAGACACTCCACTGAAAGGGACGTGGAAGGCACCCAAGGCCGCCACGTACACCTTTAGTGTGGAGGGGGTCAACCCTGCCGAGAACCTTGCCTGCAGGAACTCCAGCACTGTACCGACCGGGCAGTTAACTGGGTCCCACTGGCGTTCTCTGCACCATGCTGAGAAAAGTCTCCATTTCAAAGCGTACAGCTTCCTTGTGGACGGAGCTCTGGAGTGTAGGATGGTCTCTACGACCTCGGCCGAGAGACCTTCCTCTATGAGCCTAGCCCCCTCAGAGGCCAGGCCCACAGTTTCCACATCTCCGGGCGTGGGTGCAGGAATCTCCCGCCCGCCTGAGAGAGTAGATCCCTCCTGGTCGGAATCTCCATCGGAGAGCCTTCCAGGAGAGATATCAGGTCCGAAAACCATACTCGGGTCGGCCAGTTCGGAGCCACTAGAAGTACCTGGGCCCCGTCCCGGCGTACCCTCTCCAGAACTCCTGGAAGCAAGACAATCGGGGGGAAGGCGTACAGAGGCAGCCTCGGCCACTCCTGTACCATGGCATCCAGCCCCAGCGGGGCCGGATGGGTCAGAGAAAACCACTGCGGGCAGTGAGAATTCTCCGCCGAAGCAAACAGGTCTATCTCTGCTTTCCCATAAACCTTCCAAAGGAGCTCCACCACCTCTGGGTGGAGTCTCCATTCCCCGGGCCTCGGCCCCTGTCTCGACAGGCTGTCTGCTTCCTGATTCAGGGCCCCCGGGATATATACTGCCCTGATTGACAGCAACTTCCCTTGGGCCCACAGGAGGATCCGATGTGCCAATTTGTCCAACGGACGAGACCTCAGACCCCCCTGGTGATTTATATAGGCGACCACGGACGTGTTGTCTGTCCTGACTAACACATGGTGGCCCCTGAGGTCGGGCAGGAACTGTTTCAATGCAAGAAACACTGCGAGCATCTCTAGCCGATTTATGTGCCAGTGCCGCTGATGTTCCTGCCATAGACCCTGGGACGAGCGACCACTCATGGTCGCCCCCCAGCCCGTGAGAGAGGCGTCTGTCGTTAGCGTTACGCGACGAACATGAGCCCCCAACACGGGACCCTGAGATAAAAACCCCGGGTTTTTCCACATGACCAGAGCACGTAGGCATCGCCGCGTGACTTTGATCGTGCGGAGCGGATTTCCCCTCGGGGAGAACCCCTTCGTTTTGAGCCACCACTGCAGTGGCCTCATGTACAGTAGGCCAAAAGGTATCACGTTGGACGCTGCTGCCATGAGACCTAACAGTTTCTGGAACTGTTTCACAGTGACGGCCCGGCCTAGCTTCTGTTCTCTGACGGCTGCCAGGACCGATGCTATGCGTGTTGGCGATAATTGCGCCCGCATAATTACCGAATCCCAGTTCACACCTAGAAAAGTGGTTCTCTGAGCCGGAGAAAGCACACTCTTCTTGGCGTTCAGCCTCAACCCCAGCTTCGACATGTGGGCGAGAACAGCATCTCGATGCTGAACCGCCATCTGCTCTGTATTCGCTAGAATCAGCCAGTCGTCGATATAGTTCAGTATGCGGATGCGCTGTAGACGCAGCGGCGCCAGAGCTGCATCCACACACTTGGTGAACGTGCGGGGTGACAGTGCTAGACCGAAGGGAAGTACACGATATTGGTATGCCTCTCCCCCGAAGGCAAACCTCAGGAACTTCCTGTGATGTGGAAGGATGGAGACATGAAAATACGCATCTTTGAGGTCTATGGTGACAAACCAATCCTCCGATTTGACCTGCGCTACAATCTGTCTGAGTGTAAGCATCTTGAATTTGAGCTTGGCCACCGAGCGATTCAATAGCCGCAGATCTAATATCGGGCGTAAGCCCCCATCCTTCTTCGGCACGATGAAGTAACGGCTGTAAAAGCCAGACTCCCTGCTGGGAGGGGGAACCCTCTCTATAGCCCCTTTTTGCAGGAGTGTCTCTACTTCCTGTGCCATTACCAGAGCCTGCTCCGGGCCCACCTCTGTAGGTAGGACACCGCAGAAAGGAGGTGGCCGACTTCTGAACTGAATGGCGTACCCCTTTTCTATTATCTGCAGGACCCACTGAGATATATTTGATAGACGTTTCCACTCGTCTAGAAAATCTACTAAGGGAACCAGCCTCTCGAGGCTGGCCTCTGGTGTATTTTGAGCAACAAGCACAGTGCCCTGAAGCGGCGGACCGGCAGGGAACGACTGACTTGACTGCTCGGGGGCCCCCCGAAGGGGGAGCGGACCACCCTCGAGTGGCCCGCGGGGACCGTCTGCGCCCCGGCATTGCGGCGGGGTTGGCAGCGCGGCCCCCAGAGGGCGCTGCAGGACAACGGGTACCGTAGGCAGAGGTAAACACCGTTTCCCTTCGGAGGGGACTACCCTCAGCGTCCTTTTGTTTCCCCTGCCCTCCGAGGAGGGGGCGGACCACCCTCAGGTGGCCCGCGGAGACCCTCTGCGCCCCGACATTGCGGCGGGGTTGGCAGCGCGGCCCCTTGAGGGTACCGAAGGAAGACGGGTACCGTATGCTGAGGTAAGCACCGTCTTCCCACGGAGGGGAAACTAAGGGAACCAGCCTCTCGAGGCTGGCCTCTGGTGTAATTTGAGCAGCGAGTGCAGTGCCCTGAAACGGCGAACCGGCAGGGAACACCTGACCTGACTGCTCGCATGCCCTCCGAGGAGGGGGCGGACCACCCTCAGGTGGCCCGCGGAGACCTTCTGCGCCCTGACATTGCGGCGGGGTTAGCAGCGCGGCCCCCTGTGGGCACCGAAGGAAGACGGGTACCGTGTGCTGAGGTAAGCACCGATTTCCTTCGGAGGGGAAATGCCAGGGACGATGCAGCTGAAGGCGAGAGATAGCTCGCAAGCGTCTCTTCGATCTTCGGCATCGCCCCATAACCATAGTGTCTCAGCCCAAATATATTACTATATGCAGATGTATGTGGGCTGAACACTCTATATGATACCGGTTTCCTCCATGACCTAGACACCTCGGTGTGCAGGCCAGGGAAGAATGGCAGGACGTTGATGCTTTGCACGAGAGGGCAGGAATCGCTCATCTAATTTCGTTTTCTCTGATTTCGATGGGATTCAGATATATTTTAGCCAGCCAGTCATTTCTTATTTTTATATTTAACCTGGCCACAGCTCTCGTGAGAACCTCAACTCACTAGCGGGTAACTGAAGTGGCGAGTCTTCAGTCGCGATGCTCTCAACGTCCACCTCCTCAGAGCTGGATAGTTGGAGCACCGGTGCCCCGCCCAGGGAGGAAGAGACCGCAGAGCGGGCTTCCAAACCCCGAGACGAGACACTGGACGATACAGGTGAGGGCTGAGATAAGGCTGGGCCCGTCTCAAACCCCTCTGTAAAGTCCATGTGTGAACCCCACGACTGAAGCCACCGCTCTGCCTCGGCAGCAGCGGGACCAGAGCCGCGGGGAACACGAGCCGAGGCACCCTCCTCGAAGAGTGCCCGGCGGGAGCGCAGCGTTCTCAGTGGCATACGCTCACAGTGCTCGCAAGCAGCCCCCTCGAGGGCTGCCTGGGCATGCTGCGCTCCCAAGCAGGCTACACAAAGAGAGTGTGTATCCCCGCTCGTGATGTAGCGTGGGCAGGGATGAACACACCTCTTAAAGCTGCTTTCACTCGCCATTTTACTCTATCTATTTTATTTTCTCTTTGTTTGTTAATATATACTGCAATATTTAACAAAAGGGTGGAAAATCTCTGGATATAGACAGACAAAAACACCAAATAGACAGACAGGTTCACACAGATCGCTTGCTGAAGGCTCAGAAGCTAGTTCCTGTTTGTGTTCGCGGACCTTTTATAGTCTCCGGTTGATGACGTCATCACGTCGGCGACGTCATCACGTCGGCGACGATCGATCTCTCGATGGAATGGTTCTACAGGCGCTTCACGACGCATTAACACAGAGGCGTTCTCACACCGAAAGGGAACCTGGCTTCTTTGAAACTTACCTGCTTCACAATATAGTTAATGATATGCCAAATCCGCCCTCATGTTGACGTGATTGGTTACTTGGTAGTTTGTAAATGAACATCAAACATGTTGACTACTGATTGCTGACAGCTGGTTGTAATGACATCATGATTGGATAGATCATTTGAACGTGCTACTCCCATAGTTTGTTAATGAAACTTCATAGGCAGACAGAGCGAAGACATTCCACACTCCCAAGCCTGCGTTTATATTTTATATTTTATATATTATATATTATATGTTTATATTATATGTTTAGTTGTTCTCTGCAAGTTGGACTACAAATATGAAGCTCCATGATCTGCATGTCTGTGACATGAACTCAAGTTGTTATTTTTTTCAGGGGTGGTGAATCGAGATGTTTTCCTTTTTCTGTCCTTTTCCCAGAGTATACTCTCTTGAAACATATTTTTCATGATCCACATCAAGATGAATTTCTTGTCAATTGCAGAGCAGCCTAAATTAATTTCGTATGATTCATTGAACGAGACTATTGGTTCCAAACTCAGAGGGTCCGCTTCATTGGTGCCAGAGTATTGGACAGGGTCTCTGTGAATTACTGTTTTTTAATGTGTTTTTTTTTAGTCTGGGCTTTCAATTTGTCAGTGGTGACAAGCTTTGGCAGTATCATCAATCCTTTTTCCTGACCAGATCTCACCCTTGGGTTTACTGGCACCTGCACTACCTCTGGTCAAACTAGTAACGGCCATTTGCTTAGTTTTATTAGCCAGATTGTTGTTTTCTCTCTTAACAACATTCATACCAGTATGCATGTATATTCTATAACATATTTTATAGCAAATTTTACTGATGTTGTAAAAATTAAGTAGAATGTTTGCACTTGTTTTCTAACAGTGTACAATGTGTACAACACTGCAGCTGGAGCTACTTCTCTCTTTTTATGTCTATGGTGAGTCACACAGGGGCTGTGCTCCTCCACAGCGGTACCTACCAGTCTGGCCTGAAATAGTCCCAATATAAATACTTATTATAACTGCACCATACTGATTTAGGGTAAGACAAAAACATGGTTTGGAAAATGGATTCATGTTGTACATTCTCATTATATAATTTTTGTAAATCTTGAAAAAAGTTACGGACAGTAGCTTTAAATACTGATAATTGGTCACTCAAACCCCTTTATCTAAACTTCTCTACCCATTGGACTCGCACGCATATATATATATATATATATATATATATATATATATATATATATATATATATATATATATATATATATATGCGCGAGTCCAATGGGTAGAGAAGTTTAGATAAAGGGGTTTGAGTGACTATATATATATATATATATATATATATATATATATATATATATATATATATATATATATATATATATATATATATATACCCTTAAGATTTCTCTGAATTCATAATGCTTTTCTAGAATGGTTTTCCCCTCACATGTGAATAGGGCCTCAGGAAATAAATGTTGGGCCCACAGAAATATATACCATAGTCTTCTTTCCTACAAACAGACACATTATTCAGTGTCACAGACACATTACACAAGCTGAAAACTGAAAAATGAGCAAGATGACCCACTTCTGTGATAGCACATCAAGAGCTTTTCACAAGGTCAGGCTGTTAGAACAACACTTCCTAATTTCCCTTGCTTCTACTGAAAAAAAGGGGGGTGGGGGGGGATGAAAATGTTGGTGTATGCTGGTCTGGTGTAGTTATGCTTGTTAACCCAGAGAAGATGGGTGGTGACACCGGCGTCCGTATTGTAGCTCTTTTACAGATTTGCAAACGCATAAGGTCCACCTGGAAGGGCAGATCAGGATTGTCTACATCTAGCTGAGAGGAAGCCCTGAGAGCTTAGAGGTGATCATGTCTGTCTGACGACAGCTAAAGCTTTGGCCTGTTTCCTGATGGAGCTCTGCAGGTGAATCCAGCTTTGATAATCACACAGCAAACAGGAATCAGACGGAAAGCTGTTCTGTCCTGCAAAGCCTGTTGGGCCAGACCACCATGTGTGAGGACAAGACAAGCACATCCAGGTCCATCTATCTCATTCAAACAAATATGGCACATTTTAGTCATCTGTTTTCAATTTTAGTCACGCTTTTCAAAGGTTTAGAGGGGCAGTTTGCTAAGAATGAATTGCGAAGACTGATAGTGTTTTTGCATTGTTTTAGCACCACAAGTATGTGAAGTCTTTATTTGCCTCACACACACAGTAGGGGGGAGAATAGTTTTAGAACAATGTTCATGTTTATGCAATCTATGATAAGAAAACGATACAAAATTGTTTGTTGGGATTAAAGATTGGTTGTAATGAAAATTGTAGGATGCCATTTGGCTGATAAGTGGATAACTTTCCTCTTTTGACTTATCAAGGTGCAATCAGTTTACCTAAGTGTTGTTACCTAAAACTATTACAAATGGTTAGTCCCAGAGCTCTGCTTCTCTCTTGATGCCACTGCTTCAAAAAATGGTGGTGATAAAATACTGATTTTAGAAATTCAAGGGAAAGCATGGGGTGTAGGTGTTGTTTGCACTTCATAACTCAACATGGACAAATGATTGCATTTTTTATCTCATTTCCAATGAGTAAGGTGATAAATG
This sequence comes from Pseudorasbora parva, assembly GCF_024679245.1. Taxonomy (NCBI): domain Eukaryota; kingdom Metazoa; phylum Chordata; class Actinopteri; order Cypriniformes; family Gobionidae; genus Pseudorasbora; species Pseudorasbora parva. The sequence goes on from NC_090182.1 coordinate 25,109,776, forward strand.
GCTGTTTCTTCAACAAGTACATTAGTTTCAGTCCATACTTAAGAGTTATTTATTTCCACTCTGCCTGTACTGTCAAAATGTCACCTAACTTCAAAGAGTTCCAGGTGCTGTAAATGAATGAAGCCCTCCATCAGGACAAAACTTTGGTGATATTTACAGCAGCCCTTTAGGAAAAGTAACTTACAGGATGGCCCTTATTCGTAAGTAAACGTATATGACTCAACTTGCTAAGAACTGTTAGCAAGAAGAAGAAGAACAACAACAACAAGAAGAAGAAGACATAATTCTATTCACCAGACTGATTGTTCTGATTTCTCTTGCATCGTCTGTCATGTTTGAATCATTTTTTATAAAAAATTTACAGCTCCCAATCCATTATATTAAAAATACCCATGCACCGACTTGAAGGATGTGGATAAAATGTAGCTGAGCTCAGGAAGAAACATGAAATCACACTCTCACTGACTCTAATATAAGAATGCTGAACCCGGCAACACACACAATGGAGAATATCAACACACTAAGGCATGTAATGTGTTTGCATAGTGCACTAGCAGGGCACTGTCAAATCCATCTCATGATTTTTTCATAGCTGTAAAGTAGCAAATCAGATTGTGAAGTAAAGAAGGGAGGGAGAAGGTGTCAGGCATGGTGAGTGCAACTCTCAGAGTGATTCGAAAAGTGACGCCCATAAATCATGCCAGACATATGTAGCAAAGTGGATCTTATGTCTGCGTCTGTATTGAGCCTGAATTTAGATGGCGAACTATATAGTGAAGATACAGATGTGCACTTCAGTTCAGATGGAGCAGAGCTGGGCTGATAGGAATGACTGCTATCACAGAGCTTTTAAGAGCCTGGCTTTCAGAGGATTTTAGATGCTACACTGGTAAAAGCAGACATATAAAGAACCCGCCTGGCACAAGATATATAATTATGCGGTCTGTTTTTTTGTTGTTGTTGTTTTTTTCTGTTTGGTGGAACATTTTGTTAATGGAATTGTCCTGCTTATATTTTTGATCCAATGTTACTGTGAAAAAAAACCTGAATATGAGATGGACCAAAGATCAGAAGATTGAAGACCAAATCGTGTCTTGTACTTAATTTGAAAATAATTTTGATATTGCATATTTTTCACATTTACATTTTGAAGTGTTGTATTTAAGGTATGGTGAATACTGGTGAAATGTACCAACAACAATTACATTCAATTACATAAACACTCTACCATAAAATAACCTGAACCCTATATATATATATATGAATCTATTTCTCACCCTTTTATGTATATGTACAATCACAGATGCTGGCATGTCAAAAACACAGGTGTCTGATCTGCATTATCTGATCCAGGGGGATATGAATGTCTTTTCCTTAAGCTGATCACATAGCGCTGAAAAGACATTTTCTCCCTGAAGTTGGTGGGCAAGCCCTAATCCATTATTCCCCATAATTCTTACGCTGCATCTAAGTGGCCGCTTCAAGGATTTTGTATCAGAACGTAGCTGAAATATGGAAAAATAATGGGCCTGGATAACAGCTCTGGTTATGGGCAACCCTCATTTCTTTTTTCGGCTACCTACTGAGTGAAGTCAAGTCACCTTTATTTATATAGCGCTTTTTACAATGTTTTACAATGTTTCAAAAGCAGCTTCAGTGTTAACAGGAAAATAATGCAACGGAATTTGATTCGGCTGTACAACCACTCTGGAGAAAACGGTGATGTCGTCTAGCTCATTTCAGTTATCATATAGCGATTGCTGCTGCCATAAATGCAATAACATAAACACTGCTTTTAGAGGAACTCTGAGAGAGTCTTGCAAAATTCTATAGAGAATGTTAATCTGACATTTAAATTTTGAGCACCAAACTGATTGGCTGCAGATACAACATGGACCAATCATCTGTGCCAAGTAGTTAATAGCTGATCATCATCAGCTTGCGTTAAGGATCAGCCTGTGCCATCTGGAGTTTCATGACAGAACTAGGCCTTTCAGTTTGGAGCAAGCTGTTTTTAATGTTGTAATTTTGCATGCATTTTAATTAGAGTCGTAATATATTTGGTAGGTTCTGTGGTATCATGCGATCTGTAAAAATGCAATGATCCAAGTTTTTTTTTTTTGGTATCTCTGTTATTGGTATTTATCTCCATTACTTTGCCCCACTGATGGTCATAAATATGGTGGAGGAGCGGAAAAACAAGCAAACATAACCGTTGCTAAATCGAGATTAGACAAATCCCGTATCTGCAGAGCCCCATGGCCAGACCTACTGCACATGACTTGCCATGAACTGCTAACTTTTGGCAGTTATGACACCCCATACACTGTGGCACAGTGGGAGAAGCATATAACATTCGCCTACATTGCTCAGAGCTGATCGAAACTGCCGCGTTGCACAAGCAGACACAGAGCACGAGCTGCGAGATGCAAATGAGTTGACTCTAATCAGAGCTGAGCTCTCGCACCGTGTTCCGTCAAAATGAATGTATTCTGCTCTATCAAAGAGTAGAACTTGTATTGGCAAGAAAGGAGCCTTCAAAGAGTATACAGCACAGGGAGACATAGCTTGCAAGCATCTCTCAACCCAGTGCATTCTTACATAGCGCTGCTCACACAACACCACACAAGTTTTTTGACTCTGTGGTAGCGATACACACAATTCCTTGATTTCGACATATCAATATAAAAATACAGAAGCAATGAAGGCTCACAGAATTGTATGCGGGCAGGGAAGGAGGTGGTTTATTTTACAGCATCCGCCTCAACTCTCTCTGCTTATAATCCTTTTGAACTATGCACACACCAGGGGCTGCTGAAGCTGGCTTCCTCACATGAAAGCAATGGAAAACCTGGGAAAGCATGAAAAAGCAAAAACCCCCCTTTCAAACTCAACTCATCCACCATTTTACATCCATGGACCCCATGATCTGAACCACCACGTTGCTTCAGCATACGCAGGGTTCAAAAACGTGATGTGCAGACTCTCGATTCTGATCCCTGAAGAAAACAATCGAGCGAGAGCAAAGCCTACCCACCGTGACTCATTTCAGTGCGTGCATAGCTCCTTCACTCACTCTGCCCTTAAGCTTAGACTGACAGGTGATATCTTCACATACACTTAGACAAGCGGCTCCTGAAGACAAAGAGCTGATGACGTCCAAGGCAGGCACCCGTTTATATTCTCGGGTACTCCATGTGACGTCATAGGCTGACATCTGCCATGTTTCCACACATGCTTCAGACACTGGTCATGCCTGGGGGTGTTCCCTAAGCATCAACGTTATGACGCAGCGTTGAGTTTCCTCGAAAGGGAATTTGTTGGAAATCACTTGAGAATATGTCAGTGTGATAAGAACAACCTAAAATGACAAAAAACATCTTCATATTCTATTGGAAGTGGATTTTTGGGTTTGTCTTGAGTCCCATTTGATTATAGAGTGAGGGCAGGGTTTATGTCCTATACTGCAGCCAGCCACCAGGGGGAGACTGAAATGTTTTGGCTTCAATTTCAGGATTTTCAGGGTCTTTCTATAACGGAATAGGCCAGTAACATGGCATTCATATGGCATTCCCTTTGGTATGAATCCCAGTACATACAGTTTAAAGACTGATCGTAAAGAACCGGGTGATTATCCACCGCAATGATAAGCTTTTCCTTCATTTTGATGTTCCTCTATTTTCCGGTGTTGAACGCAGTTTGCTAGCATCTGCATTAGGGTATGGCGATCTGATTGGCCGCTGCCTGTGTTGGTGCTTGACAAGTAGAAAATCTTCTGCAAGCAATGGCAGTGATGCACATCAGAACCGACAATTCAGTTCGGCAACACATGACATCAACCATTCAAAGTTCATGAGAAGTGGTAATGCCGACAGCCTATGTGAATGCACCGTAAGAGCTGTGCATTTAAATCTCACTCCCCTGGCCTCAAGAGGTGTGGTAGGGAAGCGAGATTTGGCCCTAGTGGTTATGGTCTCTAGTGTCCTTGTTAGCACACCCGCCTCCCATGCCGGAGACCCCGGTTTCAAATCCCACTCAGAGTGGGCCAAATAGGACTGGTTACATTTCTTTGGCATGAAATAATAAGAGTAGTATGCAGTTCTGAACTCAGTACAGTTTTTTGTATCCAAGACTTTAGCCCCAAACATATTAAATTGAGTAAAGGGATTTAATAGTTAGTTCTATAGCTTGTACAATTAGATGTAGAAAATCTTCTGCAAGCAATGGCAGTGATGCACATCAGAACCGACAATTCAGTTCGGCAACACATGACATCACCCATTCAAAGATGAATGTAAAAATTGTTAAAATTATAACAACAATGGTTTCGTCGTTGTTTTTGTTTTGAAAGTTGTCATTATTATTGTTGTTTTTGTTTGTTTGATCTTGTTTAAGTGTGTGTGTGTGTGTGTGTGTGCGTGTGTGCATATATGTATGTAGGTGTATATATGTATGCATGTATATATATGTATATGTATATGTATATGTGTAGGTATGTGTATGTATGTGTATGTGTATGTGTATGTATGTGTATGTATTGTGACAAGTCTCCCGAGCTCTCATCAGCGTCGCCCTGGCAATTGATGGAAAACACCTGCACACGATCAGCACGGGCCGGATCGTCACAGCTGCAGGCCATCAGGCCCGGGCTTAAAAGCCTCGACTCTGGGACACCAGTTTGAGCACGATCTCCATGCAGCAATACGCTAACCTGTCTCTCTCTCTCTCACCCAGACTGCAGCCTGTGACGCTCCGGCCACCTCGCCGCACCCACGTCACCGCTAGCACCAGGGCACCCGGAAGAAGGACATTCACAGCGCACCTGCACCTAAACACATCACGTCTGTCAAGTTTCACACTAATAAATCCACCCTCTGGGGGCTTTGCACCAATTCCATTGTTGCGTGATCCTTCACCCTGCCACACTGGTGGAGAATGCGGGCAAGAGCGTGAAGGATCACCAACCACCCCCTGAACACTGACATTGTTTTTTTTCTCACCCCCGCAGTCAACTGGATCGGAGAAAAAAGCGGCGCTCCTCCCCCATCATGGATGACCTGCTAAAATGCCTTACCGAAGTGAGTCTGCGGCAGCAACAGATCACCGAGCATCTGGCGGCTCGCCAGCAAAAAGTTGAAGAGGAAGTCGCCGCTCTCCGCCTTGCCCCTGCCCAGCACGTTCCGCTGCCTGATCCGCGCGTCCGCGCCACCCAGATACTGCCAAAGTTAACCGGCCTTGACGACATCGAGCTGTTCTTGCAGCTATTTGAGACCACGGCGGTTCGGGAGAACTGGGACCGGAGCGAATGGGCGCGGCTGCTGGGACCCCTGTTGACCGGTGAGGCACAACAAGCATACTTTTCGTTACCCACTGAAAGGGCTGATAATTATGATGCATTAAAGAGAGAAATCCTCGGACGCCTCGGGCTGTCGTCCATCTCAGCAGCCCAATTGTTTCACGACTGGGAGTACAGGCCTCGTCGCCCAGCCCGCGCCCAGGCCGCTGAACTCTCCAGACTGTCCCGACACTGGCTGCTCGAAGGAACATCCACCGCGGGTCAGGTAGCGGAGCGTGTCACGATCGACCGTCTGCTCCGAGCTCTCCCACCGCCCACGAGGAGGGCGGTGGGAATGACGAATCCAACCTCCATCAGCGAGCTCGTCGAAGCCATCGAGTTGGCGGAGGCGGCGATGCACCGCGACCCTGGGGAGCGAGCGCCGTCTTTCCCCCGGAGGGTGGTCCAGGAGCGACGCGCGCCGGAAGGTACCCAGCGCGCAGTACACAGGCCTGCGGCTCCCGGCCCCATCGACGAGCCGATGCCCACGGAGGAACCGGTCCCACCGGTACGTACATGGTTGGCTGGCTGTGTCGTCCATCAAGAACCGCCCCGCGGAGCCCCGCGATCGGAGGTGAAACTAAATGGGCGGCCAGTTCTGGCCCTTCTCGACTCGGGGAGCTCGGTCAGTCTCGTCCAGGCCGCCATCCTACCGCCCCAGAGGAACTCCAAGACCCAACTTCCGATCACCTGTGTACACGGCGACACTCGTTATGTCCCGGCCCGCCGAGTGACGATCTCCGCTGGCCCGGGCACCTGGCCGCTGGAAGTGGGAATTGTGAAGGACCTTCCCGTGGCCGTACTCCTCGGACGGGACTGGCCGGGCTTTGAAGAACTGCTGCAGACCTCCGCCCAGCCAGCCAGCCAGGCCGGGAGCCGCCCCCGAGAGCGGCGCGGTCGGAGAAGGAGGACGACCCAGGCCGCTCTGTTGGCGTCGGACAGCGGGAGAGATGGTGAGTCCCCCTCCCAAACTCCTAATGTCTTCTTTGATGTGTTCCAACAGGTCCAGGGGGGGGGCTCCTTCGCGAAGGCCCAGTTGGAGGATGACCGCCTCAAGAACTGCTGGACTCAGGTCCGGGCAGTCGATGGCCAGGACCATCATCCAGCGCCCCATCCTCTCCCGCATTTCATCGTTCGGAACGGCCTGTTGTACTGTGTCGCCCAGCGGAGGGGGGAGGTCAAAGAGCTCCTCGTGGTGCCGAGGACCAAGACAGAAATGATCATGGAACTCGCCCATGGCCATCCAATGGCCGGTCACCTGGGAGTCGCCAACACCATCCAGCGGATCCGGGACCGGTTCCACTGGCCAGGCTTGGATGGGGAAGTGAAACGTTTCTGTCAGGCCTGTCCCACGTGCCAACGGACCGCACCACGAGCGCCTCCCCCCAGCCCGCTCATTCCGCTTCCCATCATCGGGGTACCTTTCGAGCGAATCGGAATGGACCTGGTGGGGCCGTTGCCTAAGTCTGCCCGGGGACACGAGCACATCCTGGTGATCGTCGACTACGCCACCCGGTATCCAGAGGCAGTTCCCCTGAGGAAGGCCACGGCCAAAAACATCGCCCACGAGCTGTTCCTCCTCTGCACCCGAGTCGGCATCCCGGCGGAGATACTGACGGACCAAGGGACCCCCTTTATGTCCCGGCTGATGGCTGACCTCTGCCGGCTGCTGCAGGTAAAGCAACTCCGCACCACGGTATACCACCCACAGACAGACGGCCTCGTAGAACGGTTTAATCAAACCTTGAAGCAGATGCTCCGGCGTGTGGCAGCGGAAGATAAGAGAGACTGGGACCTGATGCTCCCATACGTCCTGTTCGGCATCAGGGAAGTGCCTCAAGCATCCACGGGATTCACCCCATTCGAGTTGCTCTTTGGCCGTCAGCCGAGGGGTCTTCTGGACGTGGCCCGTGAGGCCTGGGAACAGCAGCAGCCGGCACCTCTCCGCTCCGCCATTGAACACGTGAGAGAGATGCGTGAGCGGATCGAGAAGGTCATGCCATTAGTCCGGGAACACCTCACCAAGGCGCAGCAGTCCCAACAACAAAGGTACGACCGGGCGGCCCAGCCACGAGAGTTTCAACCAGGGGATCGAGTCCTGGTGCTGGTCCCCACCTCCACGTGCAAGTTCCTCGCGACCTGGCAAGGTCCGTACACCGTCGTGGAACGAGTGGGGCCCGTCAACTATCGGCTGCGCCAGCCGGGTCGCCGGCGAGAAGAGCAGCTATATCACGTTAACCTGCTGAAGAGGTGGGTGGGGACCCGAGAACAGCTCGCCGCGTTGGCTTCCGTCGATCCCCTGGTTGTAGACGTCGGGGACCATCTGGCGGCCGCCCAGAAGACGGAGTTGAACCATCTGGTCCGTCAGTTCTCTGATGTGTTCTCCACCCGTCCCGGGCAGACCAACGTCATCCAGCACGACATCCGAACGCCACCAGGGGTCATCGTGAGGCAGCGGCCCTATCGGGTCCCAGAGGCTCGGAGACAGGCCATCGAGGATGAAATTTGTGAGATGCTCAAGTTAGGGGTAATCGAACCATCCCGCAGCGCCTGGTCCAGCCCAATCGTCATGGTACCGAAGCCGGATGGCACCCTCCGGTTCTGTAACGACTTCCGCCGGCTCAACGAGGTCTCGGAGTTCGATGGCTACCCGATGCCCCGTGTCGACGAGCTACTGGAACGTCTGGGGAGGGCCCGGTACATCACGACACTCGACCTCACCAAAGGATACTGGCAAGTGCCCCTCACGAACTCCGCTAAGGAGAAAACGGCGTTCTCTACTCCAAGTGGGCACTGGCAATACCGGACCCTCCCCTTCGGCCTCCACGGGGCACCGGCGACGTTCCAGAGGATGATGGACATCCTCCTGCGTCCTCACCAAGCCTACGCCGCCGCCTACCTCGACGACGTGGTCATCCACTCCGAGACCTGGCAGGACCACCTGGAGCGGCTCCGGAGGGTGCTCCTGGAACTCCGGCGGGCTGGGCTGACCGCCAACCCCCGGAAATGTCATCTGGCCCTCGCCGAGGCTCAGTACCTGGGGTTCCGGGTGGGTAGAGGGCTGATCCAGCCACAACAAAGAAAGGTCGACGCCATCCTGACAGCGCCCCGCCCGGAGACCAAGACCCAGGTACGAGCCTTTTTGGGGTTGGCGGGCTACTATCGCTGTTTTATCCCTAACTTCTCCTCCTTAGCATCTCCCCTGACAGACCTGACCAGGAAGGGGCAGCCGGAGAAGGTGAAGTGGGATGACGCGCTGGATAAGACCTTCCGGGCCATCAAGACCTCGCTGACCACGGAACCGGTCTTGAGGGCGCCCGACTTCAACTGCCCCTTCCTGCTGCAGACGGACGCCTCCGACACGGGCCTCGGAGCGGTCCTCTCCCAAGTCCAGGAGGGTGAGGAGCACCCCGTCACCTACATCAGCCGTAAGCTGACCCCAGCCGAAACCAGGTATGCGGCGGTGGAGAAGGAAGCCCTGGCCATTAAGTGGGCGGTCCTGGAGCTCCGCTACTACCTGCTGGGACGCCGCTTCACTCTGATGACGGATCACGCCCCGCTTCAGTGGATGGCCCGCGCTAAGGACACCAACGCCAGAGTGACGCGGTGGTTCCTGGCGCTCCAGGACTTCCACTTCACAGTGGAACATCGGGCCGGGACGGCCAATTCCAACGCCGACGGACTCTCCAGGCTGTGGTCAGCTTACGCAGGTCTGTCAGGGCGCACTCCCCGCCCACCCCTATGTTCCCCAATGTATGCCACTAACTGTCATTACAGGACCAGCGCGACGCTTAGGGGGGGGGAGTGTGACAAGTCTCCCGAGCTCTCATCAGCGTCGCCCTGGCAATTGATGGAAAACACCTGCACACGATCAGCACGGGCCGGATCGTCACAGCTGCAGGCCATCAGGCCCGGGCTTAAAAGCCTCGACTCTGGGACACCAGTTTGAGCACGATCTCCATGCAGCAATACGCTAACCTGTCTCTCTCTCTCTCACCCAGACTGCAGCCTGTGACGCTCCGGCCACCTCGCCGCACCCACGTCACCGCTAGCACCAGGGCACCCGGAAGAAGGACATTCACAGCGCACCTGCACCTAAACACATCACGTCTGTCAAGTTTCACACTAATAAATCCACCCTCTGGGGGCTTTGCACCAATTCCATTGTTGCGTGATCCTTCACCCTGCCACAGTATATATATGTATATATATATATATATATATATATATATATATATATATATATATATATATATATATATATATATATATATATGTGTGTATATATGTATATATATACATATTTCTTTTTCTTTTTCTTATGTTGGTGAGGCCATCCAATTTGTGACTTTTTTAATATAAGAATGGGGTAGGAGTTTATAAGATTTTTTTCTTCATCCTACTCCTGTTCTTTTTGTCATGGAATGCATTTTTGTTGTGTTTGAGGATTGTTGTTGTGGCATTTCATGTTGCATTACCATGAAAAGATGTGTAGTCTCCCCTATGAAGACTTACTTAGACACCTGTATTAGTATGCATGCTTGTCTGACTGTGAAACTCAACCACACAAGAAACACATTATTGTATACTTGCCAAAAGAGCAAACTGCACATTGAATTATGTAACAGGCTGCAACCAATCACACCCCACTCCTCCATGCAGATATAAAAAGTTGACCATCTTTGAGAAAAAATATTTCTTGCATGCAAGCCAGGTTGTCATGGAGTAATGAGGAGTGACTGGCAGATGGCTGAAGGATAATGTGTGTCATGAAATTGGCCTGTGTCCAAAACACTAGTCCACTACATGTCTTTTCATTCAATCTATGTATCTTTGACACCCTCCTGCAATATATATTTTTATGTATGTGGCATAGAATGACTTCCATTTATTTCTCCACAATATATGGCTTCACTGCTCTCTATATATGCACTTGTCTAGATCAATCAATCTCTCTGACGCACAAATATTCTTTCCTCCTGCATATTCTCTCTTTCTAAAAATGTGCCGTGCGAGATAAATTAAATTCAACTTCTAAAAAACATGTCTCAAGAGTAAAGACCTTATGTTTTTTTTTTTCCCCATTCCACTTTACGCTTCTTAAGTTTTTGCTTCCTGTGTGAACAAACTCCTGAGTGGCAAATCATATTTGAGTATCATAAGGTAAGATGCAGACTTTTGTGTTGTCACTGTGAAATATGTAGTGTTTTTAACATTTATGTAATCATGAGTTCTGAGCGCCCTTGCATTACTCTACCCTCATTAATTTGTATGTTCATTTATTTGGGATATTTAATATTATGATTATGGTTATCCTCCACCATGGCACCACCCTGCAGTATCAAGCCCCTCCAGCACCCCCCTGATAAAATATGTTCAGGCAGATCTATAGACCACGATTGCACCATAATTGTGACATCCCAGTCGACTGTGCTTAATTTACCTCCACCTCATACAACTATAGAGTATGATATTGGTATTATTTTGACATTTAACAACATTTAATAGGCCTACATGTGGCTATCTTAAGCTGGCTGTTTATATATATATATATATATATATATATATATATATATATATATATATATATATATATATACATATATATATATATATGTATAAAAATGGTGTGAAAAGGCAAAAATGCCTTGTTGATGCAAGAGGTCAGAGGAGAATGGGCCGACTGATTCAAGCTGATACAAGAGCAACTTTGACTGAAATAACCACTTGTTACAACCGAGGTATGCAGCAAAGCATTTGTGAAGCCACAACATGCACAAACTTGAGGCGGATGGGCTACAACAGCAGAAGACTCCACCGGGTGCCACTTATCTCCACTACAAATAGGAAAAAGAGGCTACAATTTACACGAGCTCACCAAAATTGGACAGTTGAAGACTGAAAAAATGTTGCCTGGTCTGATGAGTCTCGATTTCTGTTGAGACATTCAGATGGTCAGAATTTGGTGTAAACAGAATGAGAGCATGGATCCATTATGCCTTGTTACCACTGTGCAGGCTGGTGGTGGTGGTGTAATGGTGTGGGGGATGTTTTCTTGGCAGACTTTAGGCCCCTTAGTGCCAATTGGGCATCGTTTAAATGCCACAGCCTACCTGAGCATTGTTTCTGACCATGTCCATCCCTTTATGACCACCATGTACCCATCCTCTGATGGCTACTTCCAGCAGGATAATGCAACATGTCACAAAGCTGGAATAATTTCAAATTGGTTTCTTGAACATGACAATGATTTCACTGATGATTATAATTTACTGTATTGTTATACTTTTTGTTTGTTTATTTTTTAGTAGGGATGCACCGATCCGATACTCGGGATCGGTATCGGCTCCGATCTGCCATTATTTGCCGGATCGGGTATCGGACAGACAGGACCGATCCAAATTCGATACTGTGCGCATAATATTCTGTGTTATTGTTAAGCCCCAGCGCCCCACAAAAGGCACAAAAACCTTATAAAGCATCAACGATTCGTGCACTATATTATAAGTGTTCTGAAGCCATTCCATCGTTTAATGCGAGTACAGATTAGTTCACGTCAATGCTTCCCTCCACTGCGGCTGTCAGTCACTCTCCATTCAGCTTTAAACTGTCGCGTTCGGTTACGACACTCAACACGATGAAACTTTCCAAGATTATTCATTGTTTCTGTTATTATGCTTGATCTGTAGATAACGCTCTAATGTTATGGTTTCTCAAAAAAATGGCTATCTGCTGGCGTTTATTGCTGTAAACCGTGTTACTTTCTACCGGGTGTCTGTTAGATCACAACACTGGACTAGTTATTATATTGTTTTTTACACACAGTAACTGAAATGTTAAACTGTTAAAATAAACGGCTTATAAGAATACTGCATAGATATACTACGCGTCTATATCTTGTTTTAAACTTCTCGGTGCGGACGGAGTGCGGCGCGCTGTGAGCGTCTATGTCTGTGGCTGTGAGCATGTGACTCCGTGTTGCTTCAAGCGCATCATCCTGCGCACGGGATGCGCATAAGCACTTAGTGCCGCTCTGTATTATACTACTGTTGCGCTATGAAAGCCTTATTAATAGAATTTCTTGTTCTGCTCTATCTATATGTTGCTGCCTCATTAAAAATATGCACTATACATTTAAAATAAATGCAATTTCTTAGTTATTTATATGCCCTATTTCTATAAATATATTTACTTGTTTTTCATGAATATATTTTGTGTAACATATTTTACCAGATTTACAGCTACAGTTATACACTTTTGTGGTTTCCTTTATTTTTTCCCAACTAAATGTTTAGATTTTATACAATTATTGTGCACTCGTGATTTTATAACTTTTGCTGCTGTATTATTCACTAATCTAATTTAATCAATTCTACACACTAAGGCTACATAGACAAAACTGCATTTTTATTGGATCGGTTTAGTATTGGTATCGACCGATACTCAACATTTTTAATATCGGATCGGATCGGTTCTGGAAAAATGGTATCGGTGCATCCCTATTTTTTAGTATATTAAGATATTCATATTTAATATTTGTTTATATACATTTTTTGACAGCCTAAACTTACATCAGTGGTAGTTTCACGGAATCGCCGAAAATTCAGTGATGGGTCCACGGAAGTGATGCCTATGTAATCAATGACAGGCAGCATCCTTGATCCACACACGGATTGCCAACACACATTTAATTATTTGCATTTGTATAAGTAGACATGATTTTATGAATATTTATAGCCTACTTTTATATTTCGGAGCAACTAACTCCACTCCTACCCTAAACCTACCCACTTATCAACAATATAAAACACATAACAGGCAAATTAATGTAGACTACAGTCACAGACAGTTATATATTGCAAAAACGGACCAAAAACAGTATAGAAGTATTAACTCATGTTGCATTCCAAGACTTCTGAAGTCATACGATATCTTCATGTGAAGAACAGAGTTGATCTTAAAGTTTTGATTGTTGAAATGATGATCACGCTCCACACACACACCATAGACAGTAAGCACTCTACTCATATTTCTCAGTCAAATTATACAAACGACTCTTCAGCATGACGCCATCGGTGACGAGACACACGAGAGCCAATGCTGTCAAACCTGACCTGACTTTTCTTCTGGTGGACACTCGTACTATTTATATACATTTTCGTAAGATCCGGCTGGTGTTCATTTCACGGAATTCTGTGAGATCAGGTTGGTAAAACTAATTCAAAATGATACTAATAAATCAGCTCCATAGCAGATTAGGGTGTAGCCTGGTTCTACGTACTTCCGCTCAATTTTCATTTTCCTTTAGTACTACGTCTGGGATTGTGGTATAGTCTCTGGTTTTCTCCGATCAAATTTTAACTGGTCCAATCAGCAAACAGAGGGAGTGGCTGAGAACTATGACGTTGATGTTGTGCGCTACAGTCTATGGTTTGAGCAGAGCTCTAGCTTTTAGATGACATACGTCACAACCAAATGTTAACAAAATGTTAACGAATGGCTATGTTAGATCCAGACTGGCTCTGGGCAGATTCAATAGTTTTAAACTTCAACAGAGTACCAGCCTTCAAGGAAGTCAACGCTTGAAAATAGAGTGTCAATGGAGCATGGCCAGACTCTCTGTAAAAATGAAATGTATGAGAGTATGGTAGGACCAGGCTACTTAGGGTGTTCATTTTGAACACATTTCAAGGGTTTCACCAGTAGTGGACAATTATGCAATGTAAGCAATGACGTACATTTGACTGAACGAGATGGAGGGAAGTTAGCGAGGGAAGGGCATAAAAAATGGACTTAAACGCAGCCCTGAGAGCCCACGTGGCTTTTACACAGAAAGAAGAATTCTGTTTTTGAAACAATATTTTGTCCATCACTTCCTTCCCAGTCCTTTATAATTTGTTACCATCCTCTAGAATTTGAAGAGCTGCTCACTCTCAGAACATCATGTCTAGAGTGGAATGTGTTAATCTGAGTCTTAATGTATTATTGTTGTGGTATTTTATGATAAAACCCGCTCTGGCAGGCTCCAGAGCCCACTCTTGGAAAGCTCATTAAAATAAACCATCCAGTTTTACAGTCACATTGCGAGTAGAAAAAGTGAATGTTCCTCCATCATTTTTAAAGCCAGACTGTGTAAGACTAAGGACAGGGAGAACATTTCCTCACAACAGTAGAGTTGATAGTCGCTGAAGGGAGTTCACTAAGAATGAATTGTGTCAGCTATTAGCCGTGTTTGTTGTGTTTTATTTTTTTATTTTTTTATTTGATTTGAGGTGTTTTTTTTGTTTCGTTTATTCGCTTTTTTTGCACTTGCTCGAATAGCATCTATTTCACAAAAGGAATTATGCAAATCTCTTACCAGTGCAAACTCAAACAAAATCAGTGTTAAACACAATTTGTATGGTACAATTCCCAATCTTTTTGGCTGGTTATAAGTAGGTTGTGCATATTATAGTTCCAGCTACTGCAATCTAAAATATTTGTACTGCTCTCACCTGTATGTATACTGCTCTTCTGCATCATTTGATGATTTACTGCTATTATTATCAATAACAAAATATGTAAGGGATAAACCATGGTTAGTTGTGCATAATGCACAACATGGAGGCAAAGAAGGGTGGTTTGCATCACAAACATTTGCATCGCTTTACTCGTTTTAGCTTACTTGCAGGATAACTTGTTTTTCACATTTCGAATGTGAATATTTCACGTTTACGGCAAACGTTTGGTGTGCGCACCATTAAAACAATTTAATACATGTCTAGTTGTGGATTATCATGCTTATACCATGGTTATTTGACAGCATTGACAACTGTTATTGATGTTTGCAGTGCAATATTTGACCAGAAGGGTATAATGTATGGTTATTTTCGCTAGTTATGGCTTATGTCTAGCATTCTTCTCGATTTGCAATAAAAACCATTTTATTGTACACATTCCAGCCAATCAGAATTGAGTATTTAGACAGACCATGGTAAAATACAAATATCCCTTTTAAATGAAATGTTTTCAGCATAGTTTATATTATATTATATTATATTATATTATATTATATTATATTATATTATATTATATTATATTATATTATATTATATTATATTATATTATATTATATTATATTGCTTTTAATAAAAAAGAGCATAAATGGCAAAACAGAAAAAAAAAAACATAGGATTGAGGTATGTTAAAGTTCAAGTCTATTATGCTGTTCCGAAACCATGCTGTAATACGATGTGGAAACGCTTTACAGTCTGTCTGCTCTGTGTCTGTCTCTCTAAGGGGGATTCATGTATGAGTTTGATAGAGCTTGCCGCAGAGCATGAAATTACATTAGCCATTGCACTGGCTCTGGCTTACCACACCTGTCATCCCAGTCAAATGATGGAAGGCTTTTAGTAATAGTAATGGTAATGTTAGAGTGGACTTCTCCAGACCTAAAAAAAAAACCTTTTCGGTATTAAATTCAGAGCTGAACATTTCATGTTCAAAGAGTCGAGTAGTTTTACCTGCAACCAGTAAACGCTCTGCAGTCTGACCCCTGTAAACTGGAGTCAACTGAACTTCAGGTTAAATTATCTTTTTTTTTTTTTTTATCTTTCTAGAACAAGTGTTGGTTTTAACTGCTATTATATAACACCCAATTTAGATTATTTTTCGAGTTTTGCAACAACATCATAATGGAAAATTAAACAAAGAACTGTCAATTTGCAAAATCTTTGAAAAGTTTCAAACACCCAGCTTTAATCCCAATGTGGGTGTTTGATTAATAACTAATCACCTCACTGCCAGTTTTTGTTTTCAGAAAGTCACAGAACTGCAAATAAATGATTTAGTCATTATTGAAACAGTCTCAGCGTCATAGTTGGAGAAAGGTTTTGTTTATTCATTCATAACCTGTTATATCATCTACAATTTTTCCGACTGTATAAGCAAACTTTATCCTTTTTAATCACTTGTTCAAATAGAAACTGTGCATATGAAAAAAGCAGATGGGAGATGTTCTCTGATTAATGGAAGTGCTGTCTATGGGTCTCCATAGACAAATACTTGGAGGAGAAAGCCATTGATGGTCTCATTGATCTTTCCCCCAAATTATTCACTCCATTAGTATCATTCTGATTTTTAGATTGCACCATAGCACTGAGATTAGATCCTGTCTGAGTACTAAGATTAATTTCAAGTAGCCTATATTTCATATGCCTGCTCGCAGGTTTGTAAACAAGCCATAGCTTTTACCTGCTCCATATAAAATGAATGCAGCTGTAAAATGCTTTTAAAACTGTGTGGGCTGCATCTATAAAACAGCTTTTGCACTTAACCCTGAGTTATCGGCCTTATAAACCCTGGGCTGAGGTCACTTTTAACTCTGGATAAAGCAATGTTTCATATACAGTGTGAAATCATACTCTTTCACTGTAGTTGTTGCAGTGACTCATAAAATAAAACTACTCAGTGATTACCTCATTCAGTATTCATGAGCCTTGTATAGTCCCCAAATGTGCACTTTTTTAGTTTTTATCATCACATTTATTATTAAATTCACACAAATTATTATTATTATTATTATTATTATTATTATTATTATTATTATTATTATTATTCCTGGTCAAAAAGTCTCTGTTGCGTATATCATTTGTAAAGTGTATTACACAAATACTTATGACATAATATGTTTTTATCTTGTGTAGGTATGCTCGATTAGCTTTGATCCAGAGTCGCTACAGCAGCTATTTATGCAGCGTGCAGCACCATTGATAATTCGTACTGATAATACTGTGCCAGTTTGTTTTTATTTTTAGAGTTTTAATTATTATACTCCAGTCAGTGAAAACATTCTGAAACGTAATGGAAGGACCTAAATAGGATTGCAGGTTGGTCCCCTAAAGGTCCTGTAAACGTTATGGGAATGTAGTTTAGAGGGAACTTCCTTTCCCATTTGTTCAGTCACTCAGAGTACACAGTGACTGACAAATGGGGGTTTCAGTTAGAAGCCAATCATCTTCAAGATCTAGAAAACGGCCAATGGCAGTGCCAATGCCATGGGCATGCATAATTTGCATAGTGTAACTCCACCCCACCAGGTGGGTATATAAGGACGCTGGCATGATCGCATTATGTTTCTGCTTGGAGCCAAGAGCATCTCTTCACTCCTGCAAGCCTAAATTTTGAAGTCCTCTCTTCAGTCTTCGAGACGAGCGGTTCTCCACGAGCGGGTGTTGGTGTAACGGGGCGTTCAGGGATCTCACATTGCCTGCCTGCTGATGCTGATCTGTGCAGTGATCTGCACATGGGCGTTGCTTTGCCCATTTTAGGGAGCTTCAGCCCCCCTAAACTTATGCGTCAGCCTCCTAAAAAATATGTGATTAACCTTTTAAACATATGAAACTGGCGAGAGGCTACGGCTTCGTCCTGTCTTTCTGTGTGTTCTTCAATCCGCAGTGGAGCAGAGCGCACGTCAGAAGAAGAGGTGTGTGTGTAAATCTGAGCCTCATTGGTCTGTCACCGCTCGTCAGTGTCATAATATTTGAGAAAACCAATCAAATCGAGTAGACGGGTCACACAGAAACTGCTGAGGCTGAGCGTAAATTTTAGTAACGCAACTTGACATCAAGTAAGATAAATGTGAGAAGCTAAACCAAACATTCATGTTTGACAGCTGCTGCTTTAAGACAGGAATGTTAAACAATTAAATTAATACACTTTTGTCTAATTTTGCCATTTTTTACCAAAAATATGCCTATATGATTCATAATGTAGGCCTAATTAACGAACATGAAATATTAACAACGCCATTTTCATCAGATTAGGCATAAGATAATGAATGTGTATATATTGTAATTTAATATATTTCCATTTGTAACCTTCAGTAAATAGAAGAAAAAAAACTCACTTTTTTTAACCCTGTATTGCCCCCCCTCTCGCACATCTCTATCCACGAGTGTTGGACTGAAGCGGCGGGACCGTCTGCTGATGCCCCGTTCATTTCGTTCACACTCCAAATAGCAGCGAGATGTCAATTGCTGCATCTCAAGGTGGCCTAGAGTCCTTTGGGGATGACGATTCGGCTGTGCTCCGCCTCCGGGTGTGTTTGCACTGCTCGGATCTGACCTAGAGTTGACAGTTATCTCAGGCAGCCGTGAGCCTCGGGCTGGTGTGGAACCCCGCCCTGTCACGAGCGCTCGTGGTTGAGCGATTGTTTTTTGGGGGCGGCACCTGACAGCTGTTGAGCCCCGCCCCCAATGCCTCTTCGCTCCCGAGATGCATGAGGAGCGTACGCGGTCCTGGAAGTCCTAGTGTCTTCCCGTGACTGTTTGGTGGCCTCCTCTGCCTTCTCAGCCCTCGGTGGGGTCGTGGCCTAAAGGTACACTGGGGTCCCTCCCCTTCAGTCGAACATTCTGTTGCGAAATACGGTGTCCATGGAGAGCTTTGACCTGACGTGGTGAGGCTATCCTAAGCACCCTCCCAAAGCCTGTTGGCTCGTCTACTAAGTCCAGCAGTGCTACGGGGCAAGCCGCCGGCCCTATGCGTATGCACGGGGGCTCATCAACGAGCTGCATGCCGCCACCGATCCCGCCCTCCGGGCAATGAAGGTGACCACATGCCCCCTGGGTCAGGAGATGTCCACAGATGTTGTCCGGCAAAAACAACTGGCCTTATCTGGTCGATGTGGGAAGGTTGAGTGAGCCCACCTCCTCAACTCGCCCATATCGCAGGCTGGCCTCTTCGGGAGCACGTTTGAGGACTGCGCCCAACAGTTCTCACCCGCCCAGAAGCAGACTGAGGTGGGTAACACATACTACCCCGTCGGCTAGCTGCTGCACCAGCCGCAGGCTCAGTCGCCTCAGCCTGCTGGCCGCAGAGGGCGCTCTCCCCCCAAAATGGTCCCCTAAAGGTTCTGAGAGCATTCTAAATATTCTGTGAAGGTCCTCCAAATAACGTCCCCAAACCCTTTAAAGAACTCCACATCATGACCGTCTCGGAACTTTACCAGGCTACATCCTTGTCACCAGCTGGGACTTTCTGAGAATGTTCTAGGAACATCAAATTTGCAAATAAAATATGGCCCCCTAAACATTCCGAGAATGTCCTGAATGTTCCGTGAAGGTCCGTCAAATAACAAAATAACTTTAAAGAACTCCACATCATGACCATCTCGAAACGTTCTGGGAACGTTACTAGGTGACATCCTTGACAACAACAGGGACATTTTGAGAACATTTGGAAGTGTAAAATATCTAGTAGGAGATTTCTGGCCTTGCCACTAATGCAGGTAAGAATGTTAACCCATGGTTTACAAATGTACAGTGTAAAAACCTCTGAAAGGATCGATAACTTAAGTATGAGCAGAAACAAAAACCAAAAGTTAACAATTTAAAGTATAAAAATCCAAAAGATATTAACATTTACAACTTTAACTGTGTGGTTAAAAATATGTTCCTGAGCAAGACATTAAAAAAAGACCATTTTTCTTCCTCTAACACCATGAGAACATTAGCTTATTTGTTCCACAGTAGGAGAACAACAAAAACAAAGTGTGCCAAATGCTTTCCCCGCTTCTTTCGCTCCCGCCGCAAAAACAATGTTCTCTTCAACTGCCAGCAGATGAATGGAAATAGGTGTGATGGGAGGAGACTGATGCCTGCTAGGAATATAAAGAACTCAGACTCTCTCAAAAGACAAAGACTGTAAGGGGTTAATGAGTGGGGGAAGGTGACAGGAAAGAACCTATTATCACGCAGCTGAGATGGATATTAAATTGAGTCATTTCTTTCTGGTCCAGCTGGCAGGCTGCGATAAGGTCCATTCCACTGAACCTGTGAACCCTTCAGAATCCATCAAACTACAGAGCATGGGCCTTTAAACACTGCACACCTTTGTGTCTGAGACTCGTTTACACTCCACAGAGTGATGGAGGACTGTAACGCTAGGCTAATTGATAATTTATTTGGCCTCTGTGAGTTTAAGATACCTGTGAAAAAGATAGCTTGTGCTGGCTTGCGTGGTTTTCGATGCCAAATTGTCTCTAACCAACAATTAAGAAGCCAGTGGATGGATGGATGGATGGATGGATGGATGGATGGATGGATGGATGGATGGATGGATGGATGGATGGATGGATGGATGGATGGATGGATGGATGGATGGATGGATGGATGGATGGATGGATGGATGGATGGATGGATGGATGGATGGAATTTTATATCAGAACAAATCTCATCTTTATCACCACTGATAACTGAGCGTTTAGCTGCTTGGGGGACAGCAGCATAATCAGTACAGCATCATAAAAGGCAATTTAGAGTCTAATTAAAAGAAACATCCCAAATCATCACTGGCCTCTGCTCATTACTGCATTACAGTGCTGGGTCAACAGTCTAAACATTTGGTTAATCATAACACAGCGAAAGCTGCCACGCAAGCCCTGCCAACATGGTAATTACTATAACTGGCACCCAAGACAGAGAAGCAGTGAGCTTCAGAGCCAGAGATAAAAAAAACTATTAGTCATCTTCATCAGAGAAATTCAAGAACAAATGAACACACTTTACAGCAGAGTTTTTTTTTCTGTTTTGGTTATGTATTTTAACTGGATCTTATTGACTTTAATTTTACAACCTGCGATAATGATGAAGATAAATATATGAATATTCTTAAACGGATAGTTCACTTTAAAATGAAAATTCTGTCATCCTTTACTCACCCTCAAGTTGTTTCTAACCTGTATGAATTTCTTTCTTTAGCTGAACACAAAGGAAGATATTTTGAAGAATGTCAGTAACCTATCAGTTACCTGAAACCATTGACTTCCATGGTAGGAAAAGAAATACTATAAAAGTCAATGGCTCCAGTTAACTGTTTAGTTACTGACATTTTTCAACATATCTTCCCTTGTGTTCAGCTGTAGAAAGAAATTCATACAGGTTAGAAACAACTTGAGGGTGAGTAAAGGATGACAGAATTTTCATTTTAAAGTGAACTATCCCTTTAAGAGCTTTCGTTTTTATATTATCTAGCTTTGTGTGCATCTGTGATTAAAGCTTCAGGCTGTGGAGACGTTGAGGTTTAGGCTTTCCAGGGGAGACACATCCATTACCTTTTCCCCTTGTGGCAGTACAGGGCCAGACGAGCAGTCACACACCGGCCTGATTTATTGAAGCTTTTAAAGCCTCGTCATCAGTGGCCCGTTTGATTTACACAGTGCTGTCCTGACAGCTGTCGACGCTTGGCAATACAGCAGCTTACTGTAAACTAGTCACTCAGGACAACAGTTCTTATCATAGCATGACTTACAGTCTACCGTCTCTAAAACCCTATAGTCACTCTGAAATGCATGTGGGAGTTCTGCGCAATATAGCACAATGTGTATGTGACATAGACAAACTGTGTTGTTTAATGCATTTTTTTTCCCCATTATAATTTATTCTATTTCAGTCAGGACCACTTTTTGCCACATATAAATGTTTTACAGTAATGAGAATTTGTAGCAGTCCTATTGGTGTTGGCAAGTGGTTCTGCTCTGTTCTGGGCTAAACCATGCTTGGACAGAGCACATATTAAACCCCTCATGGGTAATGAACCGGATCCAACAGAATAAGACTGACTGATTTGCATAGAATACAAATGCTTCAAATAATTTACATGAGTTTGTTAATCAACTCAAACTTATCTGAGTTTAGAATAATTAAGAAAAATAATCAGCATATTAGAATGATTAGGACGATCATGTGGCACTGAAAACTGAAGTAATGATGAAAAGTCAGCTTTGTCATAGCAGGAATAAATAACATTTTAAAATGTTTAGAAAAAAGAATTAGATTTATACATTTCAGTAGGACAGCATCTATGGGGAAAAAGTTACTATATAAATAATATATATCTGTAATTTTTTGGTGAAAAATCAACAACAAGTGGGACACAATCATTAAGTGGAACGAAATTTATTGGATATTTCAAACTTTTTTAGCAAATCAAAAACTGAAAAATTGGGCATGCAAAATTATTCGGCCCCCTTAACTTAATACTTTGTTGTGCCACCTTTTGCTGCGATTAAAGCTGTAAGTTGCTTGGGGTATGTTGGTATATCAGTTTTGCAAATATTTTGCACATATTTACAAACATAATGTTTTGCATTGATGCCAAAAAGTTCAATTTTGGTTTCATCTGACCAGAGCACCTTCTTCCACATGTTTGGTGTGTCTCCCAGGTGGATTGTGGCAAACTTTAAACGACATTTTTTATGGATATCTTTAAGAAATGGCTTTCTTCTTGCCACTCTTCCATAAAGTCCAGATTTGTGCAGTATACGACTGATTGTTGTCCTATGGACAGAGTCTCCCTCCTCAGCTGTAGATCTCTGCAGTTCATCCAGAGTGATCATGGGCCTCCTGTCTGCATCTCTGATCAGTCTTTTCTTTGTATGAGCTGAAAGTTTAGAGGGACGGCCAGGTCTTGGTAGATTTGGAGTGGTCTGATACTCCTTCCATTTCAATATTATCGCTTGCTCAGTGCTCCTTGGAATGTTTAAAGCTTGGGAAATCTTTTTGTATCCAAGTCCGGCTTTAAACTTCTCCACAACAGTATCTCGGACCTGCCTGGTGTGTTCCTTGTTCTTCATGATGCTCTCTGCGCTTTAAACGGACCTCTGAGACTATCACAGTGCAGGTGCATTTATACAGAGACTAGATTACACACAGGTGGGTTCTATTTATCATTATTAGTCATTTAGGTCAACATTGGATCATTCAGAGATCCTCACTGAACTTCTGGAGAGAGTTTGCTGCACTGAAAGTAAATGGGCCGAATAATTTTGCACGCCCAATTTTCAGTTTTTGATTTGTTAAAAAAGTTTGAAATATCCAATAAATTTCGTTCCACTTCATGATTGTGTCCCACTTGTTGTTTCTTCACAAAAAATTACAGTTTCATATCATTATGTTTGAAGCCTGAAATGTGGCAAAAGGTCGCAAAGTTCAAGGGGGCCGGATATTTTCGCAAGGCACTAATATATATATACTTCCAAACATCAGCATTTATACAGGGTCCAGGGGGGTGTAATAACTGTCCAATGACAATATACATTACATCATATTAAATATGATACAAGTCTCTATACAGTATGTCCCCTTTCCAGCTAAAAAACACCTGTTATCCCAGAGCAGCCTTTCAGGCCCTTTCTCCTAGACAAAGAAAGAGGCACCCTATGTAGGCTACTTTCCAAGAACCACACACATACATAGATGAAGTGTATATTAAAACAGATGTGTGCAGAAGCAAGAACAGCAAGAAAGAGGGAGAAACAGAGACAAAAAAGTCTAAAATGGGTAATAGATGTATCATTTTAGTTGCTAATTAGTAATTTGTTGAAAAAGATATCTTTAGCTTCCCTGTGTATTTTGGCTGAATGCTGCATTTTGCATTTAGTAAATGATTCAACCCAAATTGGCTAGACAAATTAGTATTTGAGTAGATTCATCATGATGCCTTGATTTTCTCAATATTTAATTTTTTTACAATATGAAAACGGTGTTCATTGTAACTTTTGCACCCCACTGTGCTTTTTAAAAAATAGAATGGAATCCAGGGTCATGTGAATAAATTGCAGGAGTGCTTCATAATTGCTTGAAACAAACCAAGGAGCTCTGCAGCAGTGAGTGTATTTGAAAGTGAGTCAACATATGTGCTGTTTTCAGCTGCCGTGTATGTGATAAACACTGATGAAAGCTTGTAAGTGTTGCCCCACACACTCCTGACCTTGATAAGGCATTGAGCTGCTGGCTGCCGAGCCGCAGCCGCTCTATGGGAAATTTAAACAGGTTCTTATCAGAGTCTGCAACTCACGACTGACTGAGTGCTGATATAGACAGAACTTACAGAGGTAGTGGAAATTTCTCACCATCTGCATCTGCACTGTCTGCTTAACATAAAAGGCTTGGTGCCGAAGACATATTGAGCAATAGCGGTCATACAAGTGACTTGGGTTCAAACCTGGTCTGTGATGTACCACGATCCAATCCAATCCTCCCTACCCCCTCCACAAATTATTTTTTCTCTCTCTCTCTCTGCTATACCCAATAAAAGTGGCAAAAGACTCAATATAAAAAATGACAGGGCTCGCCTCACTAGATAATCGTTTCCTCTGGAAATCTCCCAAAGTCTACACCAAGAGTCGAATGCAAAACCTGTCTACAATCCTCCATGAGAACATAAAAGTCACGCTTCATAATTTGCAGGCCTAGAATTATAGTATTTATAACTTCTGGTGGCTATTTTAAATATATAACACTTTTGAAAAGCAGAAGTGGCTGATACAAGGCTTGGGGTAGCAGGGTGCATTTTGAAGCACAGTGATAAGTGAAGTTATAGAAGCCTATGCGTCATGGTGTTTTAAATGGGGTTTCTGCTCAACTGTGCTTGAAATGAAAAAAACACACAAAAAAAGGTTACAGTGGTAGTCACACCACGTCCTTCTCTCTCTGCATCACTGCCACAGATGTGTCAGGTCGGGAGCACTGTCCTGCTTTACACTCTAACATGTGAGTATATGTGAACATGTTGACAGCTCTCAGTGACATAAAGCTCAGCTGCACTCAGGTTATATATATTGTGTTGCCTGTAATACTGTACTGCATTGACCATGCTTTAATAATCAGAAGCACACAGTAAACATTTTAAACTGCATGCTAAAAAATGTTCACAGAACTTAATGTTGGCATGAAACAAAAATTGCAACCATCTTGTCTTACATATTGTGACATATCTGTGCACCAATATAATATTTATAATAAAACACTGTAATATTCCATTAAGAAATAAGAATTGTTCACTTCTTCTCATGTTTTATATAAGAATTATGCAGTTTATGGAGAGAAAAGTGTGTATTATTTTAAAATGCTGACATCACACTTAACCTGTTATAAGTTGGTAAAAAAAAAAAAAAAACTTTAATTAAAAATGTATTAAACCTGAATAATTTGGTAAAAAATTACAATAAATAAATAAATAAAATAATTGAGGTAATCAGTTACATTACCACGTTTAAGTTAAAAAAAAATCTATGTTTAAGTAAGCAGAACTGGCAGATGTTTATTTTGTACTGATACATTTTAAAAATGATTCATGGGTTATACATTATACATTTAGCTTAAAATTATCATGTACTGTCAACTTAAATATTTTAGTAGTGGAAACTTGTCTAGCTTTAACTAGTTAGCAATTCAGTAAATGCAAACTTGCTAATTTGTAACACAATGCTTACAAGTCTGACAATACAAAACATACAGTGGGGCTAAAAAGTATTTAGTCAGCCAACAATTGTGCAAGTTCTCCCACTTAAAAAGATAAGAGAGGCCTGTAATTTGCATCATAAGTACACTTCAACTATGAGAGACAGAATCACATTGTCCAGAAAATCACATTGTTTGATTTTTAAAGAATTTATTTGCAAATTATGGTGGAAAAGAAATATTTGGTCAATTTCAAAATTTCATCTCAATACTTTGTTATAAACCCTGTGTTGGCAATAACAGAGGTCAAACGTTTTCTGTAAGTCGCCACAAGGTTTTTACAACTCTAGGACCTTGAAATGCTTCTTACGAAGCCACTCCTTCGTTGCCAGAGCGGTGTGTTTGGGATCATTGTCATGCTAAAAGACCCAGACACATTTCATATTCAATGCCCTTGCTGATGGAAGGAGGTTTTTACTCGAAATCTCACAATACATGGCCCCATTCATTCTTTTCTTTACGGGGATCAGTCATCCTGGTCCCTTTGCAGAAAAACAGCTCCAAAGCATGATGTGTCCACCCCCATGCTTTACAGTAGGTATGTTGCAACTCAGCATTCTTTCTCCTCCAAACATGACAAGTTGAGTTTTTACCAAAAGTTCTATTTTGGTTTCATCTGACCATATGACATTCTCCCAGTCCTCTTCTGGATCATCCAAATGCTCTCTAGTTCAGGCATGTACTGGCTTAAGCAGGGGGACGCATCTGGCACTGCAGGATTTAAGTCCCTGGTAGCGTAGTGTGTTACTGATGGAAGCCTTTGTTACTTTGGTCCCAGCTCTCTGCAGGTCATTCACTATGTCCCTCCGTGTGGATCTGGTATTTTTGCTCACTGTTCTTGTAAAAATTGTGACCCCATGGGGTGAGATCTTGTGCGGAGCCCCAGATGGAGGAAGATTATCAGTGGTCTTATATGTCTTCCATTTTCTAATATTTGCTCCCACAGTTGATTTATTTTGAGCATTAGGGTTTGCAGTGCTCATGTGTTGACATTAAAAGCCACATGATGACTTCAACATGGAACAACACGTAACTGCTCATTTTAGTATATAGAAACAAATTATTTCTAATATCACAAAACATCTTTTTATAGGCAGAACAATGGCTCTTGTATTCTTTCCTTAATGTTAGGAAATTAGATTATTTCGCATGATTTCTCTTCAGAATCCATCAATTTGATGTGTGCTCTGAAATGTCGGTTATGACAGTTTATCACCATTTTACTGATATTTGTCTAAAGTCGGTCTTTCGTCTGAACATCAAAGCACAAGGCCATTAGAAAGGGGGGGAAAACACCTGGAAGAAATTATATTAAAAAGCATATCTTAAGCATGGCCTGTGTTCATGTTCCATCAGACAATCTCCAGCGCATTACTCACTGTCATATCTCAAATGATTCAGCGTGCCATGCATAATGCATCATTGTGAATCTTTAGAGGTTGCCTGCAGATTGCCAATGTCTCTGACTGCAGGTTAATCTATCCTATATTCAGTGGGGGGAGAACAAAACTGTTGTTACCTTCTGCTTTGTAGATGTCCCTTTTACACAGGTGTTGTGTCTCCCCATCATCTCTTCATCACTTCAATCAAGCCAATGTTTTAATGTGTGCAGTTTAGGATCTCATTATTGTTCTTTCAGATGCTGTGTAATGCTTCTATTAATCCAACCAAGCTAACAAAAAAATTAAAAAAGGGAAAAAAAGATGAAGATTGAATTGCTCTGGGCTTTAGGGGGTAATTGAGAAAACGATCACCTCACTTCTGTCATTATCATGGGAATCGGTGATTGACTGTGCCATCATCATTTGTGGGTGCTACCATTTCTTTTCATCCTTCTCTCAACATCCGATCCAATATGTCCTCCTGAACAGCTATCTTTCACTTTTATTCTTTTCCCCAGCCTTTCAAACGACTGAGATGTGAATCAAAGGATGCCAAGATTCTAGGCAATAACAATAAAACGCTTCTGGTGAGAAAGAGGGAAAGCAATAAGAGTGGAGTGTTCTCCTAGTGTGCCAGTGAGCAGCCCTGAGACGCCTGAGAATCAACCCATCTGCTTCAACTCCATTTTCGCTGTTGTGGATTACACAAAATATTGACGGAATTAGAGAATTAAGGAGGAGGTGGTGATTTAGCATCTCAAGATATTTGGCTTTTAACTCTAATGTGCTGGCTCATCTAATGGCTCAAGAAATCAATTGAAATGTTTAGGCTGGGAAGAGACCACGGGGGTGCCGGTGGAGTGGGATGCCTTGATGGATCCAAGATGATGAAGGACCCAAGAGGAGCCAGAGGGATGGAGAAACCAGGGTGACACCCCTGAACCAGAGATCCAAGGTTGAGCTGGCAAATTCCAGGACCAAGGTGGAGCTGGTGTTTTGAATTGAAAACTTCTCAAAGAACTTGGATGAACACAGACCTTAAGTCACCTACTGGCCCCTCAGGCCTTCTGTATGCTTCAGAAAGTGTATTCAAAGTGAGCAAATAGTTACAAATATAGCTTATATTATATTAAAGTGCCTTGTGAAAATATCTGGCCCCCTTGAACTTTGCAACCTTTTGCCACATTTCAGGCTTCAAACTGTCACATGCCTGTCCTGTCTTGTGTGCACATGTGGGTTTTGTCATGTCTTGCATGTGCTCCTGTCATTGTCTGATCCCTCCCCCTTGTTATCTGATTAGTGTTGATTTCTCCCACCTGTTCCCTCTTGATTTCTTCCCTTTATAAGCTCCTTGTGTTTGTCAGTCTGGGTTGGATCCTTGTGTATATGTCTCGTCATCGTCTCCCGGTTCCCTGTGTGGTATGTCTTCAGTTTATGGTTTTTGATTATGTATTTTGCCCCCTCGTGGGTTTTGTTTTCTGTTTATGTTTATTTTTGTTATAAATAAATATATCATTTTCTGCACTTGAGTCCTCGCACCCTTTTCCCTTGTCTGTGACGTGACAGAAGGATCCAACCTAGAATGAGGACTCAGCAGAGAAGTTCTCCCTCGGTGCCAGTTCCGGGGGTCCCGAGTCCGGGAATCCCGAGTCCGGACATGGCCTGGAGGGCCGTAATGGGAGGGTTTGTGGTGGCAGTCCTGCATGCTTGGGAAAAGCACAGGGTGTCATCCACCACTCCGGTGGTCCCAGTTCCGGTGGATCGTGCTCCGGTGGTCCCTGTGCCGGTGGATCGTGCTCCGGTGGTCCCTGTGCCGGTGGATCGTGCTCCGGTGGTCCCTGTGCCGGTGGATCGTGTTTCGGTGGTCCCTGTGCCGGTGGATCGTGTTCCGGTGGTCCCTGTGCCGGTGGATCGTGTTCCGGTGGTCCCTGTGCCGGTGGACTCCGTTCCGGTGGTCCCGAGTCCGGAAACGGCCTGGAGGGCTGTGATGGGATGCTTTGTGGTGGCAGTCCTGCATGCGTGGAAGGAGCACAGGGCTTTATCCGAAGCCCCGGAGGCAGTTCCGGTGGTCCCAGTTCCGGTGGATCGTGTGCCGGTGGTCTCAGTTCCGGCGGATCGTGTTCCGGTGGTCCCTGTGCCGGTGGATCGTGTTCCGGTGGTCCCTGTGCCGGTGGATCGTGTTCCGGTGGTCCCAGTTCGGGCAGATCATGTTCCGGTGGTCCCAATGCCAGCAGATCGTATTCCGGTGCTCCCAGTGCCGGTGGATACTGCTGGACTGGAGAAGTTTCCCCAACGCCCTGCCTGCGCCGCTGAGGCGCCCTGCTCTCCCTGCGCCGATGAGGCGTCCTGCTCTCCGTGCGCCGCTGAGGCGT
Organism: Pseudorasbora parva; assembly: GCF_024679245.1. NCBI lineage: Eukaryota > Metazoa > Chordata > Actinopteri > Cypriniformes > Gobionidae > Pseudorasbora > Pseudorasbora parva. The sequence goes on from NC_090182.1 coordinate 25,139,147, forward strand.
CCTGCTCTCCGTGCGCCGCTGAGGCGTCCTGCTCTCCGTGCGCCGCTGAGGCGTCCTGCTCTCCGTGCGCCGCTGAGGCGTCCTGCTCTCCGTGCGCCCCTGAGGTGCCCAGCTCTCCCTGCGCCCCTGAGCAGTCCCGCTCTCCCTGCGCCGCTGAGCCGTCCCGCTCTCCGTGCGCCGCTGAGCCGTCCCGCTCTCCGTGCGCCGCTGAGGCGTCCCGCTCTCCGTGCGCCGCTGAGGCGTCCCGCTCTCCGTGCGCCGCTGAGGCGTCCCGCTCTCCGTGCGCCGCTGAGGCGTCCCGCTCTCCGTGCGCCGCTGAGGCGTCCCGCTCTCCGTGCGCCGCTGAGGCGTCCCGCTCTCCGTGCGCCGCTGAGGCGTCCCGCTCTCCGTGCGCCGCTGAGGCGTCCCGCTCTCCGTGCGCCGCTGAGGCGTCCCGCTCTCCGTGCGCCGCTGAGGCGTCCCGCTCTCCGTGCGCCCCTGAGGCGTCCCGCTCTCCGTGCGCCGCTGAGGCGTCCCGCTCTCCGTGCGCCGCTGAGGCGTCCCGCTCTCCGTGCGCCGCTGAGGCGTCCCGCTCTCCGTGCGCCGCTGAGGCGTCCCGCTCTCCGTGCGCCGCTGAGGCGTCCCGCTCTCCGTGCGCCGCTGAGGCGTCCCGCTCTCCGTGCGCCGCTGAGGCGTCCCGCTCTCCGTGCGCCGCTGAGGCGTCCCGCTCTCCGTGCGCCGCTGAGGCGTCCCGCTCTCCGTGCGCCGCTGAGGCGTCCCGCTCTCCGTGCGACTCTGAGGCGTCCTGCTCTACCCATGCCGCCCTGGCCGCCTGAACTCTGCGGGCCGCCCCGGCCACCTGAACTCGGTGGGCCTCCCGACTTCGGCGGGCCGCCCTGGTCATTCGAACTTTGTGTGCCACCATGGCCTCCTGAACTTTTTGTTTTCCTCGTTCCTCCCTTGTTTACCCCTCCCTTGTCTGTACCTTCTTTCTCTGTCCCTCCCGTGCCCCCCTGGTGTGTCCCTCCCGTCCCCCCTGGTCTGTCCCGCCCGTCCCTAGTGGAGCGTCTGGTAGCCGCTCCTTAAGGAGGGGGTAATGTCACATGCCTGTCCTGTCTTGTGTGCACATGTGGGTTTTGTCATGTCTTGCATGTGCTCCTGTCATTGTCTGATCCCTCCCCCTTGTTATCTGATTAGTGTTGATTTCTCCCACCTGTTCCCTCTTGATTTCTTCCCTTTATAAGCTCCTTGTGTTTGTCAGTCTGGGTTGGATCCTTGTGTATATGTCTCGTCATCGTCTCCCGGTTCCCTGTGTGGTATGTCTTCAGTTTATGGTTTTTGATTATGTATTTTGCCCCCTCGTGGGTTTTGTTTTCTGTTTATGTTTATTTTTGTTATAAATAAATATATCATTTTCTGCACTTGAGTCCTCGCACCCTTTTCCCTTGTCTGTGACGTGACACAAACATAATGATATGAAACTGTAATTTTTGTGAAGAATCAACAACAAGTGGGACACAATCATGAAGTGGAACAAAATTTATTGGATATTTCAAACTTTTTTAACAAATCAAAAACTTAAGGCGTGCAAAATTATTCGGCCCCCTTAAGTTAATACTTTGTTGTGCCACCTTTTGCTGCGATTACAGCTGTAAGTCGCTTGAGTTTTGATCAGTTTTGCACATCGAGAGACTGAAATTTTTGCCCATTCCTCCTTGCAGAACAGCTCGAGCTCAGTGAGGTTGGATGGAGAGCGTTTGTGAACAGCAGTTTTCAGTTCTTTCCACAGATTCTCGATTGGATTCAGGTCTGGACTTTGACTTGGCCATTCTAACACCTAGATATGTTTATTTTTGAACCATTCCATTGTAGATTTTGCTTTATGTTTTGGATCATTGTCTTGTTGGAAGACAAATCTCCGTCCCAGTCTCAGGTCTTTTGCAGACTCCATCAGGTTTTCTTTCAGAATGGTCCTGTATTTGGCTCCATCCATCTTCCCATCAATTTTAACCATCTTCCCTGTCCCAGCTGAAGAAAAGCAGGCCCAAACCATGATGCTGCCACCATCATGTTTGTCAGTGGGGATGGTGTGTTCAGGGCGATGAGCTGTGTTGCTTTTATGACAAACATAACGTTTTGCATTGATGCCAAAAAGTTCAATTTTGGTTTCATCTGACCAGAGCACCTTCTTCCACATGTTTGGTGTGTCTCCGAGGTGGCTTGTGGCAAACTTTAAACAAAACTTTTTTTCTTCTTGCCACTCTTCCATAAAGTCCAGATTTGTGCAGTATACGACTGATTGTTGTCCTATGGACATATTTTCGCAAGGCACTTTAATGCGAATATTCTAATTAATAAAATATTTGACACTAGGGGTTCGGAAGACTGAGGCAGAGCAGGGGGGAGTGAGAATGTTGTTGGAGCTGAAGGAATGGCAGACACCGATGGAGTCGAAGGAGTGGACTGGTGGGACGGTGCTAGGAGACTATGGAACCAGCAAAGTAGACTACAGAAGTAAAGGCTGCTGAAAATTCAGCATTGCCAGGAATCATTTACATTATACAGTATGTTCAAATAAAAAACACTTATTTTCATATTTTAATAATTTTACATAATGTTTCACAATATTACTATTTTAATGTATTTTGGCTCAAAAGTGAGCATAAGAGACAAAAACATTAAAATGATTGATTGCAGTAACATCATTTGGCAATGGAATTGCATTTCTGTTTTCCTAATATTAATTCCTTAAAAGTAAAGAACTAGTAAAGAAACCAGAATCATTCATGATTCCCATCCCTTTCTGTACCCATTGGCCATATGCTCAACCCTCGGTAATCTAAGCATGTTCATATGAGCAGTAGTAATGCATTTCATACATTTTTTTGTGTATGTCTACCTGTTATCAAGTGTATTTTTTTATTTATTTTTTTAACCTGTATTATCTCAAGGCTTCTCTGAGTCTTGGAAAATATCTGTATGTTTATATACATGCAGCATTCATAGTTTATTAACCTCAGTGCCATGACATCAGTTTCCCCAGGGTGGGGGAAATCTGTAATGGCTTCAAAGTGTTCTGCCGTTTCCATAGAAACAGCAATAAAAGCAATTAAATGTGATGTGCCAAAAAAAATAAAAAATAAGTGTACAAAGAGCCATATCCGAATGGCCCTTGGAAATTCCATCAGAGTCATTGCTTTGTCTGTCTTACTGTCTTTTTCGCTGCATGAAGCTCTGAATTGTTCACATGCTTCGTACATTTGATTGTGCTCTGCATTTTTCCCATTATTGCATCTATGGCATCTGGGGGAGGGTGGTAGAGAGCAGTGCTCGTCTCTGATGTGTGGCACATTAGCTGGCATTTGCATAATGTCTTCAGGCCTTATTATGGCCTTGCAGAAATGCTTCAGGGACGATCTCTTGGGTCTGATCCTGCACGGACACTCATGTTTCACACCTCCCACTACTTTGCAGTGCAAATGAATAACATATGTAAACCAATCAGTTCATATATATATATATATATATATATATATATATATATATATATATATATATATATATATATATATATATATATATATATATATATATATATATGTGTGTGTGTGTTTGTGTGTGTGTGTGTGTGTGTGTGTGTGTGTGTGTGTGTGTGTGTGTGTGTGTGTGTGTGTGTGTGTGTGTGTGTGTGTGTGTGTGTGTGTGTGTGTGTGTGTGTGTGTGTGTGTGTGTGTGTGTGTGTGTGTGTGTGTGTGTGTGTGTGTGTGTGTGTATTTTTCAGTTTTTGATTTGTTAATTTCATTCCTCTTCATGTTTGTGTTCCACTTGTTGTTGATTCTTTACAAAAAAATACAGTTTTATATCTTTATATTTGAAGCCTGAAATGTGGCAAAAGTTCACAAAGTTTAAGGGAGCTGAATACTTTCGCAAGGCACTGTGTGTGTGTGTGTGTGTGTGTGTGTGTGTGTGTGTGTGTGTGTGTGTGTGTGTGTGTGTGTGTGTGTGTGTGTGTGTGTGTGTGTGTGTGTGTGTGTGTGTGTGTGTGTGTGTGTGTGTGTGTGTGTGTGTGTGTGTAGTCTATCATATAATGCAAAAAAAAAATTCTGACACTTTTTCAGTTTTTTTGCTTCTTTCAGATTAGTTGAAAGAAAACATCCAAAAGTTTTTTTTTTTTTTTTATTAAATGCTTTCAATTTGCATTTGTAGATTTCAATTTCAATATATTTAAAGGCTATCTTCTCACAATGTTTTTTTTTTTTCTTCTGATGCACATCTTCCCTTTTTAAGAATGACTTCAGTGCCGTTCTTTGTTCTTTTCTCAGAGAAAAGCTTAAATCCAAGTCTTCCAGAGTCACGATCAAAGCTAATTCGAAACACCGCCATTCGCCAGTTTCTGTGTTTACTAGAAGCACGCAAACGCAACTCAGTCGTCATTATCTTAAGCCCCGCCCACCGACTCTATACACGAAGTGATTGGCCCGACCAGAGTTTGGTGTTTACAGCTCAGAAGGGTATTGAGATTTGCTAGACGACACTCAGAGCAGATTAGATTTGCTGCCGCTAGGCGTCTAGATTTCTAGGCTACTGAACCAGTAATCACCACATCAGTAGCACACAAAACCTATATGATTAAGAATTTTTTGTAAAAATATTTATCTGATATGTCAACCAAATAAAACAAGAATTTTGAATATGGCTTTATCAATGTTCAGAATGTTCGGCCTTAAAAAGCATACGTTTTGTGGCACTTAGTACATTTGCCGTAAGTATGTTCTACATCTTTGAGACCTTCATGTGCTCACTTAGAGGTTACTGGAGATCTCCATTTGCTCCAGAGTCAAATCTTTTTTTTTTTTTTTTTTTTTTTTTTTTTTTTTACAAAATCGTCAAATAGCTTTCTACAGGATGAATAAGCAACTGTGTAAGCATTACGGGTTGGTCAAAACAAGCCAGCAGTGAGCCCATAGAGAATGCATCATCTCTGTGTACACCTGTTCTCGCAAATATTCACAAAATACATTATACAGATCTGTCTATCTCTGAACAGTCTTTTGTGAAACAGCACAACATGACTTTAGGCTCTGATCGTGCCAGCAATGGAGTCTGATAGGCAGCAAAACAAAAATGTTCAATAGGAATGTGTTGTATCTATGCATAGTGTGCAGCATGGATGCTTGGGGTTAAACGAAGATGTAACAATCAATATCTTCCTCGGCTTGTCATTTGCCTTTGGCTGTATCTTTTTTTCCTACTCAGTCTCACACAGAGCGCAAGAGAAAGCACATGAAGACCTAGCAGATCACAGCGTTGTTCAGAGTTTTTGTTGCTAACGCCCAATCATAAGATGAATTTATTTTGCAGCAATTAGTAGGCCATCCATGATCCAGAAATGTTGAGGCCCCTCACATTTAATTATTATTAATATCCATAGTTCACACATCAGCAGTATTAATGAGAAAGGGGCAAATGATGTTGACACCATGTTGACAAATGAGGAAAAACAATATTATGTATATACAGCTCTGAAAAAAATTAAGAGACCACTTAACATTGAGAAATCAATGTTAAGTGGTCTCTTAATTTTTTTCAGAGCTGTATTTGTCCATAATTCCGCATTTTTAATATTTATGGTGACCAGTATATAAATAAGAAAATGAGCCCGATCTCAGGAAAATGTGTATGGTACAAGTGTGCAATCTCGTGATATGTGTGCATATGGTACGCGTTTTTCACTTGAATATGATGTGCACTTTATGGTGTATTATATGTACAAACCACCCACCCCCAACCTACTCAAGAGCGTGTCACATGTACGCCATAAAGTGCGTATCATATGCTAATTTACTAATTAACTAATTTTGCTGTATACATTCCACGAGATATGATATGCATTACCATGTGATTGTGTTGGAACCCTTGGCACTACTGCTAGGATGTAGATGCTTGATTTTTTATTTTAATTAATTTAATTAAATGTATAAGTAAGTTTATTGGAATATATCAGTAATGTGTCGGAATAGTGTTTAATGTATAAAATGGCTAATAAAACTGCTTTGTCAGAAACTGGTTTTAAAAAGCAAAATTTAAATGAAGGATCTACTCACAGTTTTTTTTTTTCTGCTGTGTTTGTCACATGCCTGTCCTGTCTTGTGTGCACATGTGGGTTTTGTCATTCTGAGCATGTGCTCATGTAATTGTCTGATCCCTCCCCCCTTGTTATCTGATTAGTGTTTGATTTCTCCCACCTGTTCCCTCTTGATTTCTTCCTTTTATAAGCTCCTTGTGTTTGTTAGTCTAGGTTGGATCCTTGTGTAATGTCTGCGTCTTCCGTCCTCCCCGTGATTCTGTTGGTTTGTTTAAGTTTGTATTTTTATTATTCTATTATGTGTTTTTCCCCCTCGTGGGTTGTTGTTTTGAGTTTGTTTTATTTTATAATAAATTATCATTTTCTGCACTTGAGTCCTCGCACCATTTTCCCTTGTCTGTGACGTGACAGTGTTTAATCAGCAGAAAAATCCAAACACATTGAATAACAATACCCACTGTCTGAAGAGATCTCTGTCCCTCACAGGGGGTTTAAATGTGTATTAAATTAAATGTTAGTACATAGTAGTTAATGTCACATAACATAAAGTGGGTCCATTGGGAGCCCAAAATTTGAAGCCCAAAAAAAGAGCATCCTCCCATTATAAAAATAATCCACACAGCTCTATGGGGTTAATAAATGGCTTCTGAAACAATTAATTTGTGTAAGAAAAATATCCATATTTAACACACTATAAAGTAAAATATAGCTTCCACCAGGCCGCCTTCTGTATTCAAATTACGCATTTAAAAAAAAGCATAGCTGACGTGATGATGCATGACACGTTGCTTTGTAAGAGGTGGTCTGGTGAAACTAGATATTTTAGGTCTACACTATAAAGTTTTAAATGATATCTTTCTTACAAAAATTGCTTAATTTCAGAATGCCTTTATTAACGCCCCAGTGCCATGTGGATTACTTTTATAATGGATGGAAGAATTCATGATGATGGATAAATAGGCACTAGTAAGGAAATATCAAAACACTAAACTCGTTGTAACTCCAAATGGGAAATCGGTTTTCAGTTGATGCGGGAAACAAAACTTCACTAAACATTATTTGTAGTGCCTGACATTCAATAATCACAATAAGCTATGCTCTTTGTTACTTTTACTGTACAAATTACAGGTACACTATAAAAAAAAGGCAAATTTTGAACTTTTGCAGTACAATCGACTTGTATGTTTAAGTTATTTCAACTTAAATTATGTTAAACTGACTTTAAAAAATAAGTTACGTCTTGTATAACTAATAAAAACAAGTTTAACATTTCTTAACTTATTTTGATGAGTTAAAACAATGTAAAAACACATGTTGTCATAACTTATTGAACATATAATTTTTTACAGTGTACAAATTACTCATGCAATCGCTCAAGCTGTGTCAAAGCAGCAATATTAAAGCAGCTGCAAACAATGGTAACATTACATTTACATCACGCTATTCATTGACTATAACTTGCTTGTTAACTGGGATAAAATAGGCTAACTTTAGAAAGAAGCATTAATATTTGCATGAGATTTCATATTAATTATTTTTACTTAACCTGTTTGTAATATTCTCGTATCAAGTATTTACATAGGAATTACAACAGCAGGAAACATTTATTTTTATATTTCTTTTGTGCAACAGCATCTAAATGAAGTAGTTTCTTGAATGTAATTCAAAAATGTAATTTAATATGCATATCAACCTCAAACATAATGATTGGACAAATTACATAAAATAAATGAAAGAAGTATAGCTTAATTTAAAGAAATTATTTTTGTCAGTTAGATAAAGAAGAAATAGATTTGGAAATTATTGTAGGTTACCATTTTTTCTGAGAATGTGTTAGTGTGCCACCCTAGGATTTTTACTGTTCCCCTCTGGCCACCCCATTAAAAATTTCCTGGAGGCGTCACTGGATGAATGCGCTTTTTGGAGTTTTAAAATCTCAGGTAGGCTACTATTCACAAACTATTCCCATAAAGCTTGGTTTAATATAACTCTGATTATGTTTGGCTGAAATAAATGAGTCTTTTACACCTAGGATGGCTTGAGGTATGGGTCAATTTTTTGGGGTGAACTAATCCTTTGAGGTAACCGGTGTATCTGTTGATTTTGCAGCACAGAGAATATAGTTTCATTCATAGTTTTTTCTGTCCAACACAATCTCACAGCAATTTGTAAGTGTTTTACAAGGTGAATCATTGACCTGATTCATACGTATTGTTTAAACCCCAGTGACGATAGGTTTCGGGGTGGTCCTTCCTGATGACTTATGAATTAACGTGTGTTTGGGTTGTCTTGTCTGACTGAAATGTCTCATTACAATGAGCAGAAGAAAAAATCCCTAATTCCTTCTCTTGGTAGTCTGTAGATTCTTGAGCAGAGATGCGTCTTTGAAGGGTTCTTCACAGTTATTAGAATTTCCCATGCTAATGAAAGTGCTATCCGCCCCTTGCTATTCCCACAGCCCTGCTTTGTCTTGCCCTTTCCTGAGGTCTGTCCATCAGGCATTAGCCATTACAAGGCCATCAGAGAAGAGAGGTTTGTTTCCACCTCCAGTCACTTAGGAGCAAACGCCACTGGGAACCTAACTAATTGGGATAGAAACAAAGGTATCAAGCAACCCCGAGGCCTTAGTGTTCCAGAAGTGAGTTGAAAGGCACATCAATTGATGGAAGGAATGAATGGTGAGAAAGGCTTTTTACTATCTAATCGGAGACCATATTTGTGGTATGAACTAAGAGGGGCTTGTTTCCTCAGTCTGACGGCTGCCTTTACTCTGACAGTTGAGATGGAAAAGGATTTTCTATAGTAGTCTTCACTTATCTCTGTTACCATAGTTGCATCTCCGCTTTCATCCAGGCCTGGGCAGCACAGTGCTGTGTGAACTCAGCTAATCAGCGGGAACACGCGTCCACTGCACAACACTGGCCTCATAGAAAATGTAGGTTGGTTTTGCATCAATATTTAAAAGCCTGATATACATATTATTTCTAGTTTAGTAGGACCTAAACAAAACAACATTTCATGACCTGAGAGGTTCGTCAAACTAAATCAGAATCAATAACCCGCAGGCTCTACTGCTGTGTTGAAAAACAGTGTGTTGTGAGTTTTCAGAGCATCTCTTAAGGGCATTTTGCAGTTTTAATAAGTGTCAAGCTTTGATTGCTATCTTGCTTCCTCTTATACAGGAGATTTCCATACAAACAAAAGACGATATATAGAACGATGACCACTAATGCTTCTGCTCAAGGCTAGCAAGTTAATATCTGACTCAATTATCATAAATATTGTATTGTGTTGTTCATAGAAGTAATAAATTAACATAATAGCATGCCATTTAATTCTCCATAAAATGTTATTCCATTGTTAATTATGAATAGAACTCAGCCTGAAGGTGCAGTCACATTAGTGAAATTTCATGGACAAAAAAGGTCTATTGTCGATAGTGTAGCAACACTGCTCGCACAGCAGTCACTTTCAAGGCAAGCAGCTTTCTGTTGGTCAATGCGCTGAATCTGTTTGACTGGCTGACCAGTTATGAAATCTGCATGGGGAACAATTTCACTATAATGCAAAACTTCAGATAATGTGGAGTCCTATTGAAATGAGTCGACTGAAAAATTGCTGAACAACAGGAAATGTGACCACACATTAAGTAATACAATTTGTAAGAAAACATTTGCTGTATTTAAAATTTCTCACTTGTTCATTCTCTCACTCACTGACTGTTTGTCAGAGATCAGTCAAGTTCAGTTCCCTCCACCACTCAATGGGTGCGTTTACATGCACGTTCTTAAGCTGATTAGGCCTAATAAGCCGACAATGAACATGGTCATGTAAACGCGGTAACCTGTTTCCTTTTATCGGAGTAAGGTCATAAACGGCGTCAGCATAAACCGGTCGGCACAGGTAGTTTTTTGCCTCTTACCCTAATTTCGTGCTGCATGTAAACGCATTAACCTGCTATCTGTTGGCTTATTGGAGTGCGCATGTGTGATAGGTGACAAAAACGCAAATTTGCAGATTTAAATGCATCCAGACAAAGCGAGCTAGCGTTTTGCATGAAATAAGGGCATACATCACAAACGCAGACTCATTTAAGACCCAGAAAAAAAGAAGTGTTCTTATCTCATGCAGCATAAGTAGAAGAGATTCAGTCAAAACGCTGCATCTGTGACTGCATGAGCATGTGCATGTGCATGCTTTATTTAAAATCACAAGTGAAAAACTCAAAGTCAGATACGGACATTATTATTTTTGACGTCACTACAAGGAAATAACCCGGTTTATTAATAAAGTCATGTAATACGCGGTTTACTTGCATTGTCAGTTTACTGGTTTGCATGTAAATGAGGAAAACTTACTGTGTGCATGTAAACACACCCAAAATAGAGGGAATGCATCGACGTCACTTTCCCGCCGTAACACGCCCCCTCAGCCGGGGCTGAATGGCAGATGAGCTGCTGCGTGACTGGAGTTAATGGAAGCTTACCAAGAAAGATAAGAAAACTTACCAAAGATTCAGTGGTCCATGGATATTGACATGCAGTCAGGAATCGTGTTATCCTGACATTTGTATGAGCCTGATTTCGACATTAATGTTTATAACTGTCATTGATCACATTTTGTATTTTGAAGCATGTAGTGGTGGTGATATACTTTATAATCACTAAAAGCTGTCACTCATTCAATAAACGCAATCTCACAAAGTTCCTCAGTGAAGCTGGTATACAATGAATCTCTTATTTTTACAAATGTCTGCACTTACAGAGGATTAACGCACGTGTTAACTGAACTCAGCGCCTGGACAAACACTCAAGCGGTGAGTGATTACAAATTCAACACCTGTGATTGGCCAACTGCGTTGTAGATATCTACAAACACGTCTATGATTGGTTACATTACTCACCGAAGCGAAAACACGTTGGAAATGTAATCATTTGACGAGTGCAAATACGGATACACACTGGATCATTTGCTAGCTCCTTTTCACTGATAATATTCTATTATTATGAATTCTTACGGAGGATTACAGATCATAGACAAGCAGTTATGGGCAGCTTTTCACTCTAAAAGCAGAAGCTGCAGCAGGTGGCAGTGGTTTGAGTGAGAAAATTACACACTATTATCAAGTCCAACCCAAGCTCAATGGAAATACGTGACTCTGCCTACATTTTTGCAACACCCTAATTGTGTACCTCCAGGTACGTTTACCTGCACTTTTGGGGTAAAGCGTCCACCGGAGGCGCTAAGTGGTAATATTTTTTTCTCCATTCCAGATGTGCAACATGACACCATGACTGATCTCAGAGAATGAATATTTATAGCATAATTTTATATTTTGGAGTAACTAACTCCACTCCTACCCTAAACCTACCCACTCTCAACAAAATAAAACACATAACAGTAACAGGCAAATAAATGTACAGTCACGTGTATTTATTGCAAAAACTGACTAAAAAACAGTATAAAAGTATTAACTCATGTTGCATTCCAAGTCTTCTGAAGTCATACGATATCTTCATGTGAAGAACAGAGATGATCTTGTCGAATGTTTTAATCGTTGAAATGATGATCGCGCTCCTTTGCGAACAGAACACACACGCACTCGTTCATTAATTTTTCTGATTAAAATGATACACAACAAGTTGAATGACGCGATCGGTCATGAGACACACGACAGCCAATGCTGTCAAAGCTGGCGTGACGTTTCTTCCGGCGGCAATATTTGAAATGGATTATTAATCTTTGGCGGATGGATTTGACGTTACTGATCGCTTTGGGGGATTTTCTTCACACAAATCAATCATTTGGCCTCGGAACACTTGGAATATTTGTACTTTCTGAATAAATTATGTATGCAGTCATATCTGCCTGTTTTATCCTGTTTTTTATAATACTTTACTATACTGCTTTACATAGAAAGGAATTAAAATAGGGATAAAAAAATGCATAAGAAAAAGAATACAATGTAAAGATAATTAAAAATAATAAAATGATGATAACCAAAGAAAAGAACAAAGGTAAACTAAAACAGTTATAAAAAGAATTAAAAAAATTATGCACAGATAAGGTGCAATCAGTCGAACGTACAATGGCACAGTGCTCATTCAGTAAATGCACAGCTAAACAGATGTGTTTTGAGTCTGGATTTGAATGTGGCTACTGTTGGAGCACATCTGATCTGTTCAGGAAGCTGGTTCCAACTGCGGCTGGCATAATAGCTAAAAGCAGACTCTCCTTGCTTTGAGTGAACTCTTGGTATTTCTAACTGTCTTGATCCTGCTGATATGAGTGATCTTTTGGGTTTGTATTTAATCAGCATATCTGCAATGTATTGAGGTCCTAGGTTATTGAGAGATTTATAAACAAGTAGTAGTACTTTAAAATCGATCCTAGATGTAACTGGAAGCCAGTGTATAGACCTGAGGACTGGTGTGATATGGTCATATTTTCTGGTTCTGCTCAGAATCCTGGCAGCAGCGTTCTGTATGAGCTGAAGCTGTCTAATTGTCTTTTTGGGAAGGCCGGTGAGAAGGCCATTACAATAGTCCACCCTACTGGTGATGAAAGCATGAACAAGTTTCTCTAAGTCTTGCCTGGAAACAAAGCATCTAATTCTTGCAATATTTTTCAGATGATAGTAAGCTGATTTAGTTATTGCTTTGCCATAAACTCAGGAAACTGAGTCATAAACGCCATAAACGAAAACTCAGGTCTGACTCCAAAATCACTCCAAGATTCCTGACTTGATTTTTTTGTTATCAGGCCTTTAGCCTTAAGATATGCGTTCACCTTGAGAATTTTATCTTTGTTTCCAAATGTAGTGATTTCAGTTTTGTCTTTGTTTAGTTTTGGCACATCCAGTTGTTAACTTCATCAATGCATTTGCACAGGGAGTCAATGGGGCTACAGTCATTAGGTGACAGTGCTAAGTAGATCTGGGTTTCGTCAGCATAGATGTGGTAAGCAATATTGTTATTTTTCATTATTTGGCTCAGTGGCAGCATATACAGGTTAAACAAGGGTTTTAGGGAAGGGTTTGAGTTACGCGTTCAAAATGTGTCTGAATATGTGTGTGTGTCCACAAGGTAAATGGATTTATAAACATTCTAAATAGTTTTTTTTTTGAAAATGTAAAAATGAAAAAAGTTTTTTGAATAAAAAAAAAAGTTTTTTGAAAATGCAGAATGTTTCTTGTGATGGGTAGGTTTAAGGGCTGTGTGTGTGCGAGTGTGTGTGATAGGTAGGTTTAGGGGTAGGGGCAGTGTAGGGGGATAGAATGAAACAGCGTTGATAAACACGCTAAAAAGCGATTATGCCTCTTGATAGCACGCCAAAATGGCATATGAATTGGCGTGTCATATATATGCCATTTCATGAGATCAGTCTGGGAATGGAGAAAAAATATTACCACTTAGCACCTCTGGTGGACGTTTCACCCAAAAAGTGCAGGTAAACGTACCTGGAGGTACATAATTAGGGTGTTGCAAAAATGTAGGCAGAGTAATGTATCTCAAGCTCGGAACAGCGATGTCCATGGGGTCCGTGGACAAGCCTCCCCTACCCCCCCCCCCCCCCTGGCGCCGGGCCTGGTTTTGTGTGTTTTCGCTGTATTCACACTGTAAACCAATGCTGCCTCTCAGGCTTTCTGCCACTCAGCGGGGCGTAATCACAGTCGCTCCAGCTGACAGTGACATCACGTGCATTCCTTCTATTGATCACTCTCCCCAGAATACTAATCACTCACACCTGTTTCCCATCAACAGCCTCATCACCAGTCACATAAAACACTCACCACAGCCCCAGTTCAGTGTCAAACCTCCAACAGGAACAGACCATTCTCCCGATGTCTCCTGATCCTCTGTTGCTCCCAGAGATCCCAAGATGTATTGTATACACACCTGCGTTTCACTAACCTCTGTGTCATTGTCCGCATATCTGCAGAATTCCTGCCCGTTTCCCCATTGCCTGTGATCCTGAGCTCTCTCTTCTTTCTTTCTTTTTTTTCATTCCAGAATCTGTTTCACTTAGGCTATAGGTCACAATAGGGAAGAAAAACTATCACAAATTTTGTTTCATGCCAACTTTAATATGGTGGGGGAGGTATCTAATTTTGTGTGAACATGTTTAACCTTTTGATAGTCTCAACAAATAATGAGTCAACCCTTGTCCTGTTCATTCATCATAGGGGAATAGAATATCAAGCACATTGCATTGTGGGATATAGTGGTTCTACTTTCTGAGTATGAATTATCATATGCATTGAAAGACAACAATATACAACCACGGTAAAAAGGTTTTGCCAAAATATTGATTGCTGTCTTCCTAACTCCTACTTATAGAAAATAGAAATAAAAATGGTATAAATAAAAAATGTAAAACATTTCTTAGTCTTATTACAGTTTTCTCAGTCGATTTGACACACTTCTCCAAACTCAGATCAGTGCTATCAAAACACTTAACATTAATCTGAGCACTTTGTAATTGCCCTAAACAGATTGTAAGTTTTCTTTCATTTCATATAAATTACAAATCATATTCTCAAAACATTGTGTACACAATTATCAAATTGAAACTTCAATATATCAGGTAAAACAATTGCAGCTTTTTTATTGGTTTTACAAAATCACAATCAATTATGCATTTTTCTAAACACAAAATGGAGTTAGTAAAACTCACAAACACATAGGAACTGACAATGTCCTAATTTTTAACACAGCTATCTTAATTTCAAAAACTATTAAAGGGTGAAAAGAAATATAAAGAAGAAGAATGGAAAAGAGTAAGAGGTGTAAGAGTGAGAGGTTTTGGAGAGGATAGAGGAAGGGTGATACTGAGAGGGAGAGGAACATTGGAAAAGGTAGAAAGAGATGGAATAGATGGTATAGGAACAGGAGATGGAGCAAAAAAAGCTGAGCATGTAGGAAGAGTAGTAGAGTGAGAAGAGATAGAGTGGAGGGCAATTGTTTTAGTTGAAAGTTTAGTGGAAACTACATGGACAGAGGGGAAGTTACAGCGGGGTTTCAAATGAAATCAGAGCCACCCTTATTGACGTGGTTAAGAAGAATAAGAAGTGGTTATAACTACACAGCCCAGCCTAAGACAGTTTGATATTGAGACAAGCTATACATGTAGCCTAATGTGCGCATCAGGGTGCTTGCCTTATACGTTCGAATTTGCACATACTCTGTGTATAGGGAGTGTGTATATGTGTATGCTGAGTGAGCATGTATCCTCCTCCATGTTCTTGTCAGTCATCTCACCTTACTCTCGTCCAAGGTCAATGACCTGTGATTCCTGCTGTACTGTGTGCGACTGCAGCTTGTGTTGGATGAGCAGAGCAGACGTTTACAACTGAAGCGACTGTTATCCAACCAAATGAAATGGTTTTTATTTTTATAAAAACAGCAAAACGACAGTGAGGTAAATGTAGTACATCATTGGTATATCCTTCATTCCATCATGCTCATATCTTGAGACAGCTTTTTCCTTTGACGAGAACATATTTTAATGTTGCGAGATCTCTTCACATCTCTACACATTGCACAAGTGTGCACAAGCTCTGCATGCAGTTTAGCCTCCATTCTGACACATTCTCAATTAACTTTATGTATTTAGCGCTTTCACAATGACGATTGTTTCAAAGCAGCTTCACAATGCCAAACAGGACAACACTGCAACAAAACTCGATTCAGCTGCACAGTCGCTCCGGAGAAAATGGTGACGCCATCCGCTCATTTCAATTCATCATATAGCGACAATGTTGGCAGATCAGTATTATAGAATTAAATAAGACCTAATAAATTAATTTTATTTGTATGTTTAGTTGAATAACTTGGATCATAATTTTAATGTCCCCAAACTTCTACCTATTTCCCATTTCAAATGGAAAGGAAGCGTGCACAGTATAAAACAGGCTTTATCCTCTGTCACATGTGCACAGTGATTGGGATAGATTGGTTGTCGGGGGTGGTGAAATTCTCCTGGATCAATGATATGTGTACAATGAGGTAATTCTTTGTTTCTTTGTGTAGCAGCAACCCTGAGCGTGTGCCAGGAATGCTTGTCTTGCTCTCTCTGTGGAGTGACAGTGACGATTCTCTCTTCTGACATTCCTCTGGGGTGGCCCGCTTCCTCTCATCCATCCTTGCACTTGTCTCCCGTGTTGACAAAGCTTCGCAGGTCTCTCCATCAACAACACTGCCTGACAGCATCGTGTTTTACGCTGCATGGAAGACTGTTGCGGAGTCCGGTAATGGGTTTGCTGACACAAACTATGCGGGTCAATAAAACTCAGAGATGTTTCATGCTCGGGGAAATGTATTTTCTGTAATGTCTGCACCTTGATGTAGCTCTTTCAGGATCTGAGAATTGGATCTTTAATATTGACCTTTGTGTATAGTCTATATACTGTATATACACTACTCACAGCTCTTGATTCAAAGCCATTACAAAGTCCATAATACACATTTAAGAAATGTTCACAAGCTCACTTTTGAAATATTCACAGCATAGTAACTACTTCACATAAAGACATTTCATAATGTTCTGTTGATGTTTTTTTTTTTAAAAAACATCCTACCAGGCAAATATTGATTTGAAAGATCTTTCCACAGATGTAAAAGTTTATTTACTGACTGAATGATGATCAATGTATTAAAAATATGTTCGATCAGTACCTATTGTTATGTACTGCTCCAAGACTTTGGGTTAGAGATCAAAATGCAGCTTTAGTGAAAGTGACGTTGAAAGTGTAGTGATGTGGGGCCAAGTATGGTGACCCATACTTGGAATTTGGGCTCTGCATTTGACCCACTCCAACTGCACACATACACACACACAGATAGATAACAAGCTAATTGCAAAACCAGGGATAAACACTTAGGCCATGTGTCCACCAAAGCATTTTTTTCATGCAGCTGGCTGGCGTTTTCAGAATGCCAGGAGCGCAACGAGGCGCTGAGCGAGTATTTCACGCTCAAGAGCTGAACGCTCAGGATTTTTTATTGGTTGCCAAGAGTTGAAGAATGCTCAACTTTGAGTAAAACGCAGCACTCATCACTGTCACTTTTCACAAAGCCGTCCAATCACAGTGGAGGAGGGCAGGACAAATACAACACAGACCAACCACCACATTTGTGTATACAACTTCAACAAATGACAACAGGCAATAATAATGGAACAAAATTATTTAAAACAAGAGACAGAGCAAATACTTTGTATCTGTATCTGCATTTTTATATAGAATATACAAAAACCAACTACCTGTGAAATTAGTAACACTTCCGCGGATTTTCAGTATCATAACAAGCAAAAAGTCTCAACTGAAGAAAAAAAACGCTGCCTGCCAAAACACTCTCAAGCACTCACAGTGAGACGTTAGCACATACAAAACCTTGCAGTGAATGACAGAGTGACCAGGCTAGATATAGGCAGGGGTCATTATGTAAATGAGACACAGGTATAAACTAATTCCAGGTGTCTCCCAGGCGCTCCTAAAATTGTCCAGGAAGGAGACGGAGGAAAGGTGGAGCTGGGGGCAGGATGGAGGGCCAGGCACGTGGAGCGGCAGAGGTCCTGGACACTGAGGCAGAACAGGCAGCCAGGGCGGAGCAGGCCGGGTAGATGACCTGGGTGGAACAGGCTGAACAGATGAGGAGGGCGGAGCAGGCCAGGTAGATGACCTGGGTGGAACAGGCTGGACAGATGAGGAGGGTGGAGCAGACCGGGTAAATGACCTGGGTGGAACAGGCTGGACAGATGACAAGGGCAGAGCAGGCTGGGTAGATGACCTGGGTGGAACAGGCTGGACAGATGAGGAGGGTGGAGCAGGCCGGGTAGATGACCTCGGTGGAACAGGCTGGACAGATGACGAGGGTGGAGCAGCCAGGGTAAGATGACCTGGCTTGAAAAGGCTGGAGAGATGACAAGGGCGGTGCAGGCCGGGTAGATTACCTGGGTGGAATAGGCTGGACAGATGATGAGGGTGGAGCAGGTAGGGTAGATGACCTGGGTGGAACAGGCTGGACAGATGACGAGGGCGGAGCAGGCCAGGTAAATGACCTGGGTGGAACAGGCTGGACAGATGATGAGGCTGGAGCAGGCCGGGTAGATGACCTGGGTGGAACAGGCTGTACAGATGACCTGGGCGGTACAGGCCGGGTGGAGAATGCTCTGCAGATGAGCAGGGTGGTGCATGTGACGAGGGTGGCACAGGCGGCCAGTGCGGAGAAGGCCTCTCTCGACTCGGGACAACAAAGTCTCACTCCCTACTCGTCAAATGGCTGACGCATGGTCAAGGGACCCTGGTGGCAGTTTCTAACGCACAGGGTACCCCTTTAGCGTAATTTTTCGACGAGCAAGGTGTACTCTCCCTTTTTCGCTCCATTATTCAAACAATAATGTTGCCTCAGTTGCCTCAAAATAGCAGTGCGCCTTATATGCACCTGAACACACCTCGTTTTCAGACCAGCACGACCATGGGCGAACAGATTGGCACGGGTGCATTTGCTATTTAAACATTTGGGCATGGATGTAAAAATGATAACTGGGTTGTTTTGAAACAAAAAAAACAAAAACATTGCATTGCACTGTGGAGAAAGAGACATTGCCGTCCTTTGAATCCTTATCTGTATCTGGTGTTTTTTCTTATCTGTATTTTGTGTCTTATCTGTGTTTTTACATACCGTATATATACATATATATATATATATATATATATATATATATATATATATATATATATATATATATATATATATATATATATATATATATATATATATATATATATATATATATATATATATATGTATATATACGGTTTATATATTTTTTTAAATTTTTGTCCTGCTGATTGTTTTCTCATCAGATTTTTTCCTCAAAGAAAACATATAGATTTATTTTGTACTTATACTTGTGCTTCAGCTAGCATGACTCATTTCATGGTAATGGCCCCTAGTAATTTGAAATGAGACCTTTACAAGATCTGTGTGTGATCTTTAACTTTGTGTAAATACAGGACAAGAAAAGATGAAGCCTTGAACCCTGCCTTTAGAATAAATGCATACATCAAATTTAAAATGTCATCAAGGCCATACAGAACATAGTTCACTCCACTTTCAAACAAAACAGAGTGTCTCTTACGTTCATGTTTAATTATTTTAATGAATTCCGAGCTAATATGTGCTGTAATGTTCACTGCAAACTATTTCAAGACCCTCTGGTGACTTTTTTAACATCTCAACCTCATAAAAAATGTAGGCCATGCTGCTGTTTGAGGCCAAGAAGAACATGAGCTGAATCTATGCTGATGAAGATACTGTATGTCTTGAGTCTCAGATGCAACACCCCCCCCCCCCCCTTACAAAAAAAATTGTAAGCTTTGGCATGGTATCTTAATATTAAAAGATATGTGTAAACATTGTTGTCTGAATAGATGCTACTTGTATGATCAATCATAGAAAAGCGTGGGTGGAGTTCACACTATATTTATGTTTGGAAACAGTCTTATCTTGGCTGCAGGATGGACCCTGTTACACCTCATAATAATCCTCAAACCGAAATAAAACCAGAAACGCTTCATACATTGCATGTGTATTTCCAGAATACACCTACATAATGTATTATTCCAGAAACGCCTATTCAGCAACTTTACATTAATGGTGCTATAATTAATTTCAGATGCTTTTCAACATCCTGCGTTTCAGTTCTATGTTCCAACACTGAATTCCCAAGCACAGAACGTTTTTAATTGAACGTGATTGGTTATAAAACTTATGACACTACCCCAGTCACCCCCTTTTATATACTCCTAGATGCCAAAACTGCACCATTTTACCTAAAAAGCGTATTTCTGTATTGACATCATTTAAAATAACCATGGGTTCTATCACGACAATGATGTAGCCTACTAAAACAGACACCAACATTGTCAAAACGATCCCCTTTCACACAAACAAACCTGATTCAAACAAACCCAACAAAAAAAGTTGGGACACTGTACAAATTGTAAATAAAAACAGATTGCAATGATGTGAAAGTTTCAAATGTCAATATTTTATTCAGAATACAACATAGATGATGATCAAATGTTTAAACTGAGAAAATTTATAAATTTAAGGGAGAAATAATTTGATTTTAAATTTCATGGCATCTCCTCTTCTTTTGATAAAAGTCTGCAAACGTCTGGGGACTGAGGAGACAAATTGCTTAAGTTTAGGAATAGGAATGTTTTCCCATTCTTGTCTAATAAAAGCTTCTAGTTCCTCCACTGTCTTAGGTCTTCTTTGTAGCATCTTCCTCTTTATGATGCACCAAATGTTTTCTATGGCTGAAAGATCTGGACTGCAGACCATTTCAGTACCTAGATCCATCTTCTGTGCAGCCATGATGTTGTAATTGATGCAGTATGTGGTCTGGCATTGTCATGTTGGAAAATGCAAGGTCTTCCCTGCAAGAGATGACGTCTGGATGGGAGCATATAGTACGGATGACATGGCATCCCAGATTTTCAAAAAGAATTTCAACTTTTGATTTGAACAGCTTTTCCTGTTGCCACAGTCCATTCTAAAGGAGCTAATATTTGGCATGACATTTCAAAATGTCACACTTTCAACATTTGTTATATATATATGTAACCCTGGGCAAATTTGGGTTAATAATACCTGTTGATTATTGACAATGGTACAGGAACATTTTAATTGTTCCTATTCAAGGTTAATTTGTTAATGTTTATGTTTAGAAAAAATGTTAACCTGTATTTATAACCTCGGTATGCAAATATGGTTTAGCAGAGTCATTCTCCCTGATTGGCTTATAAAGTAATGGTCCCACCTCCTTTGGCGGCAGGTGTATTCTTATTGGTGGGTTACGACTGACGCTGGGAGAGAACGAGAGAGAGAGGGAGAGAGTGAGGTGACGCAAGTTTTTTTCTCCGGTAGGCGCAGAGTTTGAAAAAAGTGATTATTTGAAGTGTAAAGGGGTGTTTTCACAACGAATTCACTCTGTCATTGTTTTAAAGAGTCTAGATATCATTTGCGGTCTCCTTGGAGTATTATATATGAGTTTTATGGACTAAGTATCACGTAAGCAGCACTGTTTACGTTTGGACAGAGACCGTTATTTCTAGTGACAGTTGATGAATCATCGAGAGACTGGGAGTAACGTTAATTCGAGAAGGACACCGTTGGAGGACAGACGCGGTCGCTGATCGGATCGCGTTGTTTATCACCGAAGGACCACCCCAGATAGCGCTCGTGAGTCAACGCGTGATTCGGAGTTCCCCTGGCACCGCTGGACAGTAACGTCACACTGCGTTGCTGAAGTTTCCAGCCGGCATAGGAGCAATTGAGAACCGGAGCGGGCCGTTGGACCTACGTGTTTGATTTAACGGATCGAGGTACTGTCCATTGTTTCTATTGCTCATTGGAGTGAAGAGGCCATTTGTGTTTTACGGGCCACAACGCACCCTAGCAACGACTCAGGCCTGCAGCGGTGGGGTTGGTGAATGTGTGTTTGTGTGCACGCGCGCGCGTGTGTGTGTGTGTGGGCCCACATTTATTTAAGTTTGATGTCTATATGTTTACTGTTGTTATTGTTTCGTTATGGTTACAACAAACCTTAACATTACATAGACTGAGGGTCTATTTTCCCTGCCTTTATGAGAATATAGGGTTGCTGTTGACATAATCTACTCAGTAGAGAATTTAAAGTTTACAGTCCCTTTATTTGGGGTGCGTATATTAATTGTTCTATTACTATTTATTGTATTGGTTTATTTATTGACATATTTATCTATTTATTCCTATTTTTAAGTATTTTATATCTACGCTCTGTGATAATAAAACCTTGTAGTGTGATATTTAACTATACTTACCTGTATTGTGACGTCTTTTAACGTTTTTACCACACATCTCATTACAACAAAAAAGTTAAGGATCAGTTTATAACTAATTTAATACCAGAGGTAGGAAATAAGTAATAATAACTTGTCGAGAGACATATTTTCTGAACCCGCTGCTCCCCCCTAATAGAACTTAGGAGTGGTGACATCCTAAGAGGGGAGGGGGCGCTACACATTTTGGGGGCTCGTCCGGGATCCCTCTGGTATTGTTTTAGAGTCAAGCAGAATAACCATTTTCTGTCATTTTAACCTCCAGGGTATTGTATCTGAACATGGCTTTTCACAGTAACCCATTCATCCAAGAAGAACTCTCTCACTGGTGCGAAGAGGCTGTTGTCGACGAGAGGCATGCTTTACTACTGCTGGGTATACCTGCAAAAACAGAAGTGTCACATATTGAGGAAACTGTACAGACAGTTAAAGCCCTTGGACGCGTGCGTGTCAGGGACACAAAGGTAGGCCCAAGCCCCACCAGTCTCATAGTCTTATGTGAGTGTAGAGAAGTAATTGACCCCATTCGCATACCTATGGAGCTGCCAGTTGCTGGTGGAGAAGAAACATGGAAAATTGTTCTTTCTAAGAAGTGTGAAGATGGCCGCAGGGGCTTTGCTGAGAAGTTTTCAAGCTTCCTGATTAGAGAGGAAAAAACTATTGAAGATGTTAAAGAGTTGTTCTCTCCTGTCGGTTCAAGTGCCAGCACCCCTGAATCCATTATCCGTGCAGTTGGTGAACTTTTAGGTAAAATGTCGCACAGTGAAAGCACTGCTTACAGAAGATTGCGCATGTTTTCAGCCACTGTTCCCACTCCACCTGGGGAAGAACCCATGGAAAACTGGATTGAACAAGCCCGCCTTATGATTTCAGAATGTGACTGTTCCGACAAAGAAAAGAGGAGGAGAATTGTGGAAAGTTTAAAGGGTCCTGCTTTAGAAATAGTAAAAGCAGTTCGATTTTCCAGTCCCGATGCCAGTGCTCTTCAGTACATTGAAGCTTTGGAAAGTACCTTTGGAACTTCAGAGTCTGGAGAAGATTTGTACTTTGCTTTTCGACTCCTTCGTCAAAATCAGGGTGAAACCCTGTCAGAATTCCTGCGCAGACTAGAGAAGTCCCTCACAAAAATAGTGCAGAGAGGTGGACTCTCTCCGGGGGCGATGGACCGAGCCAGAGTAGAACAGCTGATACGAGGTGCTGTCGAGTCAGATATGTTACTTCTGCAGCTGAGGTTGAGGGAGAAGAAAGAGCAACCACCCACCTTCCTAACCCTTTTGAATGAAATACGTGAAGCTGAAGAGAATGAAGCTGCCAGACATAGAATTAACACCACTGTAAAGACTGTACATTTGCAAGAGGATGAAAAACTCACGTTATCTATTGTTAAAGAGTTGAAAGCTGACATCCAAGAACTGCGTGTGCGTCTAAATGAAGGTCAAGCTTCTGTGTCTGTTTCTTCAGTGAATTCTGATCTAAAGACAAAAATTGATAAGAGAAGTGTCGAGCCACATCATCAGTCAGAAGTACACATGCTCCAGAACCAAGTGATAGAGTTACAGCAGCAGTTAGCTGTCATGAGTGTGAGCCAGAGTCAGCCAAGTCGATATGTTCAGCCCCAACCCAAGTCTACTTTTTCTAATACAAGAAGACCTAGCAAGAACAAAGATAATTACTTTTGCTACCGCTGTGGAGAAGATGGACATATCGCCACAAGGTGTCAAGCTCCCGAGAACTCTACTCAAGTTATTCAGAAGCTGGTACGGTCCCTACGAAAAGTTACAAGTGAGAGAGAAAATGCTAATACAAATAGTAGCGACGATAACCATGCCTGTTTTTCAAAAACAAGCCAAACTGGAATCACTGGGTCAGGCAGTATACCCAAAGGATTAGTGGGCCCTGCATCAACCGTTTCCGTAAAAATTAATGGATTTCCCTGCCAAGCACTACTAGACAGTGGGTCCCAGGTCACCATTGTGTTCGATACGTATAACAGATTCCTATCTAATTTGCAACTCCACCCTCTCACTGGCCTGGCCATTTGGGGGCTCAGTTCGTCCAGTTATCCATACAAGGGGTACATAATGGTGGATGTGTCTTTCCCTGCTTCCCTCACAGGCACTGATGAGACCCTATCAATACTTGCTCTAGTCTGCCCTGAACCACAAGGCCCACAACAGGTTCCTGTGATAATTGGAACAAATGCCAGTTTCTTCCAGCGTCTTGCTGCTCTTAGTCAAGATTCAGGGTCCTATAATGAAGCACACACTTTCCGAATTCAGACACAAAACGACAAAATCTGTTTCCATCCGCAGTCATGTAAAGGGTTCACTATTGATATGCCTGACGGGAAAATCAAGTGGACGGGCCCTGGAACTTTTACGGTCCCATCCAGAGGCGAGCAGTATGCTGTTTGTAAAGTGGAATCTGAGAAGCCACTGCGGGATGATATATATGTTGTGGAAGTCTCATCAGCTGATCTGCTTCCAGCGGGACTGTTCATTCCCACCATAGTACTCCCCTCTTCTGCTGTGGAAGTGAATAATTTCAGAGTTTTGATTCACAACGAGACGTGCAAAGATATCTCCATTCCTGCGGGGACAGTCATTGCTCATGTGTTCCCTACCGACACTGTTACTGTGACACAGAATGTCCAGACATGCACAAAGCCAATTAATCCTGAGTTGTTTGATTTCAATGAGTCACCAATACCTGAGGAGTGGGAAAAGAGGTTACGCCAGAAACTGTCAGAACGAAGTAAAGTATTCTCTCTTGAGGAATGGGATGTAGGCCTAGCAAAAGGTGTTCAGCATCACATCCGACTTAGTGATTCCAGACCCTTCAGGGAGCGCTCTCGACGCATTGCACCTGCTGACATTGATGATGTACGGCGGCACCTAAAAGACCTTCTAGCAGCAGGCATCATTAAAGAATCCAGAAGCCCTTACGCATCACCCATAGTGATAGCTCGGAAAAAGAGTGGAGCTGTGCGAATGTGCATTGATTACCGTACCTTAAACAGCCGCACGATCCCTGATCAGTACACCACCCCTCGGATTGATGATGCCTTGGACTGCTTGTCGGGCAGCAATTGGTTCTCAGTTTTGGATCTCCGGAGCGGTTACTATCAGATAGCTATGTCAGAGGAAGACAAAGAAAAAACTGCTTTTATCTGTCCTCTTGGATTTTACCAATTCGAGCGAATGCCACAAGGGATCACTGGGGCCCCTGCAACCTTTCAGAGACTTATGGAGAGGGTAGTCGGTGATATGCATCTCCTACAAGTAGTCGTTTATCTTGATGACATCATTGTGTTCGGGCGGACTCTTGAAGAACATGAGGAACGACTGATGAAAGTTCTTGACCGACTAGAGGAATATGGATTAAAAGTATCCATTGACAAATGCCAGTTCTGTCAGCCACAAGTTAAATATGTCGGTCACATTGTTTCCTCAGCGGGTGTTGCACCAGATCCAGACAAAGTTGCGGCTGTAACTAACTGGAAGATGCCTACAGACTTGAAATCACTGCGGTCCTTTCTTGGATTTTGTGGATTTTATCGCCGTTTCATTAAAAATTACTCCAGCATTGTAAGACCACTGACTGAGCTCACGAAAGGCTATCCACCTGTAAAAGGACGAGGCAAGATTGATGGAAAGAACTACTACAAAGAGACTGAACCATTTGGTGCCAGATGGGACCAAGCCTGCACAGAAGCTTTTAAGAAAATCATTTACTGCCTAACTAATGCACCAGTGCTTGCGTTTGCTGACCCAACCAAGCCTTATGTTCTCCATGTGGATGCCAGTTTGAGTGGCCTGGGAGCTGTCCTAAATCAAGAATACTCGGATGGACTTCGGCCTGTTGCATTTGCAAGTAGAAAGCTGGGTGTCTCTGAACAACACTACCCTGTGCACCAATTAGAGTTCCTGGCACTGAAGTGGGCTGTGGTGGACAAATTTCATGATTACCTTTATGGTGCCCAGTTTGTAGTGAGGACTGACAATAACCCTCTTACGTACGTACTGACGAGTGCGAAGCTGAATGCGACTGGTCATCGATGGCTAGCAGCCTTAGCTACTTACAACTTCAGTCTGCAGTATAAGCCTGGTAAACACAATATTGATGCTGATGTGTTATCACGTTATCACCCTAACACCGATACTCCTACTCCCTGGACAGAGATTCCTCAGTCTGGTGTGAAAGCAATTTGTCAGTTAGCTAGCTCTCCCCAGAGTAATGAGCCTGCAAGGCTAGTGGATCAGTTAGGTGTTTTGCCACAGAGCATCCCTACTGCATACTCCTGCCCTACTCTGCTTGGTATGGATAATATGGGACGACTGACGAATGCAGACCTAAAGCTAGCACAAGAGCAAGATATCGTTATCAGGACAGTGAAGCGAGATATTGAGCTGGGTAAAATACCCACCCCTTTAAAAGATGCAGACCCAATGCTTGTATTTTTACAACGCCAAAGTCCAAAGCTGATTATACATGACAACCTTCTCCACAGAGTCATTAAAAGCCAATGTGGAAAAGAAAAACTACAACTTGTCTTACCTGAGAAGTACCGTTTGCAAGTCCTGCAGTCTCTACATGATGATGTAGGCCATCTTGGAATAGAGCGGACAACTGAGCTCCTAAGAGACCGTTTCTACTGGCCTCGAATGACTATCGACATAGAGCAGTATGTCAAAGATTGTGGTCACTGCATTACCAGAAAGACACTACCTACTAGGTCTGCTACCTTGAATCACATCACCAGCAGTGGCCCATTAGACCTGGTCTGCATCGATTTCTTATCACTAGAACCTGATTCAAAGGGCATCGCCAATGTCTTAGTAATAACTGACCACTTCACTCGTTATGCTCAGGCTTTCCCTACCAAAGACCAACGAGCAGTGACTATAGCTAAAGTCCTTGTGGAAAAATTCTTTGTTCACTACGGATTGCCCTCTCGCATTCACTCTGATCAGGGAAGAGACTTTGAAAGTCGTCTAATAAAGGAACTACTAGGAATGCTGGGAATCCGCAAATCAAGGACTTCCCCTTACCACCCACAGGGTGACCCACAGCCAGAACGCTTTAACAGAACCCTTCTGTCCATGCTCGGAACCCTAGATCCATCTAAGAAGAATAAATGGAGTCAACACATAAGCCATCTTACACATGCTTATAACTGTACTAAGAATGAGGCGACCGGTTACTCACCTTATTATCTCCTGTTCGGACGAGAGGCTCGTCTGCCAGTGGATGTTTGTTTTGGTACTTCTGCGGATGGTGAGGGAGAGGTTAAGCACCAACAATATGTCGAGAAAATGAAGTCTGAACTTCAAAGGGCTTACCAGCTAGCTTCTGAAACCGCACTGAAGAATCACCAAAGAAACAAGAAGCGGTATGATAAACGGGTGAAATCACAGGCCTTGAATTCAGGAGACCGAGTACTCATCAGAAACCTGGCTAATATAGGCAAGTGCAAGCTCCAAAATCGTTGGAATTCCTTACCATACATTGTGGTGGAACAGCTCCAAAACGTACCTGTGTACAGACTGAAGCCTGAGGCTGGCATGGGAGGAATTAGGACTTTACATCGAGACAATCTGTTGCCAATCGGTGATAATGTGCGACTGTTGGGGTTAGATGAGAGAGAGGAAGTTCCAAGACTACCTGTGACCCGTGCCCAAGCTCTGAACAGAAAGAAGAAGAATCAGTCAAGGAAAGAGGGAGCAAATTCAAAAGAGAGTGACAGCACTGATGACTCATCAGACAGTGCTGCTAGTAACAGTCAATACTACAACCCAGACAGAGTAAAGAGTAAAATTAACCGACAGATTACTACCGGGTCATCCCAACCAGAAAGAACCGTAAAAAAAACAGTGGAAAGACGAGACATTTCTCAACCTGTTTCCGAACGGGCAGAGATCCATGAGTCGGACAGGGAAGACTGTCAATCCAGCCATAACTCAGACGCGGATACAGAAGAGGTGTACCATCGACCGAAGAGGAGAATAAAGCCTCTAGTCAAGTTAAGCTATAGTGATTTCGGCCAGCCCAAGGATCAACAATTAACCCTTGTGCATCGAGGGATGGTGATCCATATTGAAGATTCACCTGAGTGGAAGAATCAGCAGCAGTGCCAAACTTTATGGTGTCACCAGATGGCTATGTGTTCCAGCTGTGCCCGTTCCAGTCCCACTGCTACCTGTAAAGCCACTGTTCAGATATAATCCCTCCTCTCATGAGGACATGAGAATTTAAGCAGGGGGAGAGTGTAACCCTGGGCAAATTTGGGTTAATAATACCTGTTGATTATTGACAATGGTACAGGAACATTTTAATTGTTCCTATTCAAGGTTAATTTGTTAATGTTTATGTTTAGAAAAAATGTTAACCTGTATTTATAACCTCGGTATGCAAATATGGTTTAGCAGAGTCATTCTCCCTGATTGGCTTATAAAGTAATGGTCCCACCTCCTTTGGCGGCAGGTGTATTCTTATTGGTGGGTTACGACTGACGCTGGGAGAGAACGAGAGAGAGAGGGAGAGAGTGAGGTGACGCAAGTTTTTTTCTCCGGTAGGCGCAGAGTTTGAAAAAAGTGATTATTTGAAGTGTAAAGGGGTGTTTTCACAACGAATTCACTCTGTCATTGTTTTAAAGAGTCTAGATATCATTTGCGGTCTCCTTGGAGTATTATATATGAGTTTTATGGACTAAGTATCACGTAAGCAGCACTGTTTACGTTTGGACAGAGACCGTTATTTCTAGTGACAGTTGATGAATCATCGAGAGACTGGGAGTAACGTTAATTCGAGAAGGACACCGTTGGAGGACAGACGCGGTCGCTGATCGGATCGCGTTGTTTATCACCCAAAGACCACCCCAGATAGCGCTCGTGAGTCAACGCGTGATTCGGAGTTCCCCTGGCACCGCTGGACAGTAACGTCACACTGCGTTGCTGAAGTTTCCAGCCGGCATAGGAGCAATTGAGAACCGGAGCGGGCCGTTGGACCTACGTGTTTGATTTAACGGATCGAGGTACTGTCCATTGTTTCTATTGCTCATTGGAGTGAAGAGGCCATTTGTGTTTTACGGGCCACAACGCACCCTAGCAACGACTCAGGCCTGCAGCGGTGGGGTTGGTGAATGTGTGTTTGTGTGCGCGCGCGCGCGTGTGTGTGTGTGTGGGCCCACATTTATTTAAGTTTGATGTCTATATGTTTACTGTTGTTATTGTTTCGTTATGGTTACAACAAACCTTAACATTACATAGACTGAGGGTCTATTTTCCCTGCCTTTATGAGAATATAGGGTTGCTGTTGACATAATCTACTCAGTAGAGAATTTAAAGTTTACAGTCCCTTTATTTGGGGTGCGTATATTAATTGTTCTATTACTATTTATTGTATTGGTTTATTTATTGACATATTTATCTATTTATTCCTATTTTTAAGTATTTTATATCTACGCTCTGTGATAATAAAACCTTGTAGTGTGATATTTAACTATACTTACCTGTATTGTGACGTCTTTTAACGTTTTTACCACACATCTCATTACAACAAAAAAGTTAAGGATCAGTTTATAACTAATTTAATACCAGAGGTAGGAAATAAGTAATAATAACTTGTCGAGAGACATATTTTCTGAACCCGCTGCTCCCCCCTAATAGAACTTAGGAGTGGTGACATCCTAAGAGGGGAGGGGGCGCTACATATATATATATATATATATATATATATATATATATATATATATATATATATATATATATATATATATATATATATATATATATATATATATATATATATATATATATATATATATACTAACTAATATATAGTTATATATATAGTGCCTTGCGAAAGTATTCGGGACCCTTGAACTTTGCAACCTTTTGCCACATTTCAGGCTTCAAACATAATGATATAAAACTAATTTTATTGAGAAGAATCAACAACAAGTGGAATACAATCATGAAGTGGAATGAAATTTATTGGATATTTCAAACTTTTTTAACAAATCAAAAACTGAAAAATTGGGCATGCAAAATTATTCGGCCCCCTTAAGTTAATACTTTGTAGCGCCACCTTTTGCTGCGATTACAGCTGTAAGTCGTTTGGGGTATGTCTCTATCAGTTTTGCACATCAAGAGACTGAAATTTTTGCCCATTCCTCCTTGCAGAACAGCTCGAGCTCAGTGAGGTTGGATGGAGAGCGTTTGTGAACAGCAGTTTTCAGATCTTTCCACAGATTCTCGATTGGATTCAGGTCTGGACTTTGACTTGGCCATTTTAACACCTGGATATGTTTATTTTTGAACCATTCCATTGTAGATTTTGCTTTATGTTTTGGATTATTTTCTTGTTGGAAGACAAATCTCAGTCCCAGTCTCAGGCCTTTTGCAGACTCCATCAGGTTTTCTTCCAGAATGGTCCTGTATTTGGCTCCATCCATCTTCCCATCAATTTTAACCATCTTCCCTGTCCCTGCTGAAGAAAAGCAGGCCCAAACCATGATGCTGCCACCACCATAATTGACGGTGGGGATGGTGTGTTCAGGGTGATGAGCTGTGTTGCTTTTATGCCAAACATAACGTTTTGCATTGATGCCAAAAAGTTCAATTTTGGTTTCATCTGACCAGAGCACCTTCTTCCACATGGTTGGTGTAGGTGGCTTGTGGCAAACTTTAAACAACACTTTTTATGGATATCTTCAAGAAATGGCTTTCTTCTTGCCACTATTCCATAAAGTCCAGATTTGTGCAGTATACGACTGATTGTTGTCCTTTGGACAGAGTCTCCCTCCTCAGCTGTAGATCTCTGCAGTTCATCCAGAGTGATAATGGGCCTCTTGTCTGCATCTCTGATCAGTCTTTTCTTTGTATGAGCTGAAAGTTTAGAGGGACTGCCAGGTCTTGGTAGATATGCAGTGGTCTGATACTCCTTCCATTTCAATATTATCGCTTGCACAGTGCTCCTTGGGATGTTTAAAGCTTGGGAAATCTTTTTGTATCCAAATCCGGCTTTAAACTTCTCCACAACAGTATCTCGGACCTGTCTGGTGTGTTCCTTGTTCTACATGATGCTCTCTGCACTTTAAACGAACCTCTGAGACTATCACAGTGCAGGTGCATTTATACGGAGACTTGATTACACACAGGTGGGTTCTATTTATCATTATTAGTCATTTAGGTCAACATTGGATCATTCAGAGATCCTCACTAAACTTCTGGAGAGAGTTTGCTGCCCTGAAAGCAATTTTTCCGTTTTTGATTTGTTAAAAAAGTTTGTAATATCCAATAAATTTCATTCCACTTCATGTTTGTGTCCCACTTGTTGTTGATTCTTTACAAAAAATTATTATTTGAAGCCGGAAATGTGGCAAAAGTTTGCAAAATTCAAGGGAGCCGAATACTTTCGCAAGGCACTGTATATAGTGTGTGTGTGTGTATGTGTCTGTGTGTGTGTGTGTGTGTGTGTGTGTGTGTGTGTGTGTGTGTGTGTGTGTGTGTGTGTGTGTGTGTGTGTGTGTGTGTGTGTGTGTGTGTGTGTGTGTGTGTGTTTGTTTGTGTGTGTGTGTGTGTGTGTGTGAGTGTGAGTGTGTGTGTGTGTGTGTGTGTGTGTGTGTGTGTGTGTGTGTGTGTGTGTGTGTGTGTGTGTGTGTGTGTGTGTGTGTGTGTGTGTGTGTGTGTGTGTGTGTGTGTGTGTGTGTGTGTGTGTGTACTTGTCTACCTATCTAACAGGGGACCTTGGCGTCGTTACACACTCACCAACAGGGGACCTCTGAGCCAAGAGGGGACATTTTTCAGGTCCCCTGTTGGTCATGCTTTAAACCATGTGAAAATGAAGTAAAACACTAAAGAAATGCTCTGTTGATTTTTTAAATGTTTGACCAAGTAAGGACCTACAGGTGTGTGTGTTTAAATCATGTTAAAATCAAGAAACAACACTCTGGTGAATTTTTAAAAATTTTGACCAAGAGGGGACCTAAGAGTGTGTGAGTGTTTAAGGCCATGCTCAGCAGCTCCCCTGTAGGCTGGAGCAGGAACTGTAATAGCCCTTAAACACACGTCGTTCACACACACACACTCCTCTATTGTTTGAATGGCCTGCTGTCCTCTGACTCTAGAGCTGCTGTTTAACAGGCTGCTTACTAAAGGAACAAACATTATATAGATTATATCTCTTTACTAAATACCCTGACTAGTTTCAAACTTTGCATTACTTTAAAATTAAATACTACAGGATCCAAGAAAAAACGATTAAAAAATCTAAACAACCAGGATGTAATTAGAAATACATCTGCCATCAAAATGTGTGTGTCCTCAGTTTCTACAAATAAATATTGTAAATACCATCCATCATGGCCGTGGACAGACCGTAAAACTTTATTAAATTATTAAGGGATCTCATTCAATGCTTTTGTAAACATTTTTTGTTTCTGTGTATATATATATAACATTTTAATGACAGTGGCCTATAATTATTGAAAAATAATGCATTATTTTATTTATATAAAAAAAAAAGGTACGGTAAATGGGACAAACTTTGCATCTAAAGTTCTTTTAAACAAGTGTTAACATAGACATTATTAAAAACATTTTATTTTAGCCAAGTATTTGTAAAAATAATGTGTGACTTTTGGCCCATAAAAAAGGCCCATCTTACCACCTTATACATTTATGAGCTTTTTAAACTAACCACTTTTGATTTATTTATGTTTAACAAAATGATGCAGGTCCCCTGTTAGATAGTAAATCACGACGCCTGTGTGTTTGCTGTGACATTTCTTATCATCATAAACACACTGCAAAGATTTAGAGTTTTTACAGCAATACCTGAGTTTAAAGGGTTAAATCAAGCAGAGATAGCTCTCTAATGTATTAATTGCAGGTCATTATTGAATAGTGATTTACGTTACACACACACACTGACTCAGGTCCCCTGTTAGATAGTAAATCACGACGCCTGTGTGTTTGCTGTGACATTTCTTATCATCACAAACACACTGCAAAGATTTAGAGTTTTTACAGCAATACCTGAGTTTAAAGGGTTAAATCAAGCAGAAATAGCTCTCTAATGTATTAATTGCAGGTCATTATTGAATAGTGATTACGGTACACACACACTGACTCAGGTCCCCTGTTAGATAGTAAATCACGAAGCCTGTGTGTTTGCTGTGACATTTCTTATCATCATAAACACACTGTAAAGATTTAGAGTTTTTACAGCAATACCTGAGTTTAAAGGGTAAATCAAGCAGAAATAGCTCTCTAATGTATTAATTGCAGGTCATTATTGAATAATGAATATGTTACACACACACTGACTCAGGTCCCCTGTTAGATAGTAAATCACGACGCCTGTGTGTTTGCTGTGACATTTCTTATCATCACAAACACACTGTAAAGATTTAGAGTTTTTACAGCAATACCTGAGTTTAAAGGGTTAAATCAAGCAGAAATAGCTCTCTAATGTATTAATTACAGGTCATTATTGAATAGTGATTACGTTACACACACACTGACTCAGGTCCCCTGTTAGATAGTAAATCACGACGCCTCTGTGTTTGCTGTGACATTTCTTATCATCACAAACACACTGCAAAGATTTAGAGTTTTTACAGCAATACCTGAGTTTAAAGGGTTAAATCAAGCAGAAATAGCTCTCTAATGTATTAATTACAGGTCATTATTGAATAGTGATTATGTTACACACACACTCACTCAGGTCCCCTGTTAGATAGTAAATCACGACGCCTGTGTGTTTGCTGTGACATTTATCATCACAAACACACTGTAAAGATTTAGAGTTTTTACAGCAATACCTGAGTTTAAAGGGTTAAATCAAGCAGAAATAGCTCTCTAATGTATTAAATGCAGGTCATTATTGAATAGTGATTACGTTACACACACACACTGACTCAGGTCCCCTGTTAGATAATAAATCACGACGCCTGTGTGTTTGCTGTGACATTTCTTATCATCACAAACACTCTGTAAAGATTTAGAGTTTTTACAGCAATACCTGAGTTTAAAGGGTTAAATCAAGCAGAAATAGCTCTCTAATGTATTAATTGCAGGTCATTATTGAATAGTGATTATGTTACACACACACTCACTCAGGTCCCCTGTTAGATAGTAAATCACGACGCCTGTGTGTTTGCTGTGACATTTCTTATCATCACATACACACTGCAAAGATTTAGAGTTTTTACAGCAATACCTGAGTTTAAAGGGTTAAATCAAGCAGAAATAGCTCTCTAATGTATTAATTGCAGGTCAGTATTGAATAGTGATTATGTTACACACACACACTGACTCAGGTCCCCTGTTAGATAGTAAATCACGACGCCTGTGTGTTTGCTGTGACATTTCTTATCATCACATACACACTGCAAAGATTTAGAGTTTTTACAGCAATACCTGAGTTTAAAGGGTTAAATCAAGCAGAAATAGCTCTCTAATGTATTAATTACAGGTCATTATTGAATAGTGATTACGTTACACACACACTGACTCAGGTCCCCTGTTAGATAGTAAATCACGACGCCTCTGTGTTTGCTGTGACATTTCTTATCATCACAAACACACTGCAAAGATTTAGAGTTTTTACAGCAATACCTGAGTTTAAAGGGTTAAATCAAGCAGAAATAGCTCTCTAATGTATTAATTACAGGTCATTATTGAATAGTGATTATGTTACACACACACTCACTCAGGTCCCCTGTTAGATAGTAAATCACGACGCCTGTGTGTTTGCTGTGACATTTATCATCACAAACACACTGTAAAGATTTAGAGTTTTTACAGCAATACCTGAGTTTAAAGGGTTAAATCAAGCAGAAATAGCTCTCTAATGTATTAAATGCAGGTCATTATTGAATAGTGATTACGTTACACACACACTGACTCAGGTCCCCTGTTAGATAGTAAATCACGACGCCTGTGTGTTTGCTGTGACATTTCTTATCATCACAAACACACTGTAAAGATTTAGAGTTTTACAGCAATACCTGAGTTTAAAGGGTTAAATCAAGCAGAAATAGCTCTCTAATGTATTAATTGCAGGTCATAATTGAATAGTGATTACGTTACACACACACACTGACTCAGGTCCCCTGTTAGATAATAAATCACGACGCCTGTGTGTTTGCTGTGACATTTCTTATCATCACAAACACTCTGTAAAGATTTAGAGTTTTTACAGCAATACCTGAGTTTAAAGGGTTAAATCAAGCAGAAATAGCTCTCTAATGTATTAATTGCAGGTCATTATTGAATAGTGATTATGTTACACACACACTCACTCAGGTCCCCTGTTAGATAGTAAATCACGACGCCTGTGTGTTTGCTGTGACATTTCTTATCATCACATACACACTGCAAAGATTTAGAGTTTTTACAGCAATACCTGAGTTTAAAGGGTTAAATCAAGCAGAAATAGCTCTCTAATGTATTAATTGCAGGTCAGTATTGAATAGTGATTATGTTACACACACACACTGACTCAGGTCCTCTGTTAGATAGTAAATCACGACGCCTGTGTGTTTGCTGTGACATTTCTTATCATCACATACACACTGCAAAGATTTAGAGTTTTTACAGCAATACCTGAGTTTAAAGGGTTAAATCAAGCAGAAATAGCTCTCTAATGTATTAATTGCAGGTCATTATTGAATAGTGATTACGTTACACACACACTGACTCAGGTCCCCTGTTAGATAGTAAATCACGACGCCTGTGTGTTTGCTGTGACATTTCTTATCATCACAAACACACTGCAAAGATTTAGAGTTTTTACAGCAATACCTGAGTTTAAAGGGTTAAATCAAGCAGAAATAGCTCTCTAATGTATTAAATGCAGGTCATTATTGAATAGTGATTACGTTACACACACACTGACTCAGGTCCCCTGTTAGATAGTAAATCACGACGCCTGTGTGTTTGCTGTGACATTTCTTATCATCACAAACACACTGTAAAGATTTAGAGTTTTACAGCAATACCTGAGTTTAAAGGGTTAAATCAAGCAGAAATAGCTCTCTAATGTATTAATTGCAGGTCATTATTGAATAGTGATTATGTTACACACACACACTGACTCAGGTCCCCTGTTAGATAATAAATCACGACGCCTGTGTGTTTGCTGTGACATTTCTTATCATCACAAACACTCTGTAAAGATTTAGAGTTTTTACAGCAATACCTGAGTTTAAAGGGTTAAATCAAGCAGAAATAGCTCTCTAATGTATTAATTGCAGGTCATTATTGAATAGTGATTATGTTACACACACACTCACTCAGGTCCCCTGTTAGATAGTAAATCACGACGCCTGTGTGTTTGCTGTGACATTTCTTATCATCACATACACACTGCAAAGATTTAGAGTTTTTACAGCAATACCTGAGTTTAAAGGGTTAAATCAAGCAGAAATAGCTCTCTAATGTATTAATTGCAGGTCAGTATTGAATAGTGATTATGTTACACACACACACTGACTCAGGTCCCCTGTTAGATAGTAAATCACGACGCCTGTGTGTTTGCTGTGACATTTCTTATCATCACATACACACTGCAAAGATTTAGAGTTTTTACAGCAATACCTGAGTTTAAAGGGTTAAATCAAGCAGAAATAGCTCTCTAATGTATTAATTGCAGGTCATTATTGAATAGTGATTACGTTACACACACACTGACTCAGGTCCCCTGTTAGATAGTAAATCACGACGCCTGTGTGTTTCTCTCCTCAACCCCCACAACCCCCCACTCACAATTTACATTTCAATAAGGGAGACTTGAAAAACCAGTTTGTGAACCACAGGCCAATAGAGCTCCAACTACCAATGTGGCAGAACCCTTCTCAAATAAACTAGAGAAGATGCTGGGATTTGCCCTGCCAAATTAAACTAAATTACAGTTTTTACAATCGCTAGGCCACATTTCTCAATACTTTGGTCATTTTCAAAACTTGTTCTCCAAACCAACTTTCAGCTTCACAGCAGTTATTTCACATTCAAAATCCACAAAAACTAACAAAACACTTAATTCATGTCTCAAATCAAGTGCCAATGATCCACAGTTTAGCTTGCACAGAACAAGTTGTGATCGCTGTGTGAAGAGTTTTGAAAAAGTGACCAACATTTGTTTGACAAATTTGAGAGTGCCAGAGACTTTAACTAAGGAGAATATTCTGAGCACAGTGTGTGATGTTATTGAGATCTTTTATGAAACTTTTTAGAGGTGACAAAAGTGAGAGTTCCAGAGTATCGAGCTGAAGAGAAGAGTCTGAGCACAGCATGTGATACTGTTGAGATCCCTTCTGAAACTTTAGAGGAGACACATATGAGCAATCCAGTCTCTCTAGCCAAGGAGACAAATCAGAGCATAGTATGTGATGTTGTTGAGATCTCTTATGAAACTTTAGAGGAGACACATATGAGCAATCCAGTCTCTCTAGCCAAGGAGACAAATCAGAGCGTAGTATGTGATGTTGTTAAGATCTCTTATGAAACTTTAGAGGAGATAAACATGAGAGAATGTCATTTTTTTGTCTCAGGATAAACATGTGAGAAGCAGGAGACTTAGCCTTATGTCTCAATTTGATGTTCACTTGATCTCATTTCTGTCTAGGAGAAAGATGTGAGTTGAGAAGGAGATCTCAGGTTTGATTTTCCTTTCCTCTAGGTTGGCCTTTGGTTCACAAACTGGGTTTTTAGGGCCCTATAAAATCCGTTTTATTTTTTCCCAAATTCCGTTTTTTCCGTTTAAATTTTTGCAAATTCCGTTTTTTCCGTTTTAATTTTTGCAGATTCCTTTTTTTCCGTTAAAATGTTTGGTAATTCAGTTTTTTACCCTTTACTGTAATTTTGGTGAAAAAAGAGTTTGCTTTTAATGTTAATATAATACAACATAAAACAAAAAATAGGAATGACCTTAAATTTATCGAGGTAACAAACATCACATTTACTTTTTAGGACAAATATGATATTTAACATAACACTGCACTTCAAATACTTCAAATATTAATGGTTATTAGCTTTAAACTTTCCGGTAAAATAAATTATAATAGTTTATATAAGTTAAAATGAAAGTGCTCCATTAGCTTTTTCTTTCAAGTAATTTTTTTTTAAAAAGAACTAAAAAAAAAAAAAAATCATAAGAATCATATTTTACAGTACTCTTAAGTACTATTAAGTAAAACATTTAAATTTGAAAATTAACATTAAAAAAAAACATTGCACCATGAAATCATGTAGTGAATTTTTCTGTGTGTTTAACAATCACCATAATGATATCCAGAGCTGTGAAAAATAAAAATACACGAAAACACAACACTGCCAGAAGTTTTTTTCCCCAACTTCAAAGGCCCCTTTAAATGATTAAAACTAGATGCTTAATTTTAACTTTAAGGTTACTTATCATGTAAACTACCCATATACAGCATGTTAAATGCATGTTTGGAACAGACATGCTTTCATACTTTCATTGTTTTGAAGGGCGAGCTGAAATGACGGGAGGGGTTGTGTCGCGAAGATTTGCTTCCCCCGGTCTGCACTTTCCTCAGACACGTACGTTCTCCACCCACACGATACAGAATTTCATTACAAATATGTAAAACTCCGGGGAAATCTGCGTTAACACCAGATTCCGCGTTTATATGCAGATTCCGCGTTAATATGCCAATTCCGCGATTCCGTCCGCGATTCCGTGATCGCGGAAATTATAGGGCCCTAGGTTTTCAAGTCTTCCCTTATTTATTATTATTAAAATGTAAATTGTGTGGGGGGTTGTGTGGATCTACTGTGTTTGTGGGCCCAGTTTACAGCAGTTAGTTCACCTACAAATGAAAATTAGCCCATGATTTACTCACCCTCAAGTCATCCCAAGTGTATATGACATTCTTTTTTCAAATGAATAAAATCTGAGTTATTTAAATTTATATTAAAAAAGTCCTGGCTCTTCCCAGCTTTAAAATGCCAGTGCCTTGTCGGTCCATAAAAGTGCATCTAACCATCATATAACTGATCCACACAGTAACTGATCCATAGACTAAAATACTAGCTTTCGGTTTTCAGTGCCACACGAATCACATTGCGCTTAAAGGACAACTCCGGTGAGAAATGACCCTAGGGGTAATTAACAGATGGTTATCGAGTAGATCGTTCTCTGGGATGCGGTTTCATGAAAATCGAATTTAAAGAGTTTTATCTCTAAACACAGATTAGCTTATACTGTTTGTCTATGGGGCATGGAATAAGTGAAATTAAATCGCTAGTTAATACCACTAACAAGGCTCAAAATAACCTCACACTAACACGGCAGCATAATGAGGATCCCTACATGCAAACCGCAGCATTGAGAACTTGTTAGAGCACAAACGGTTTAATAAGAAGGTACTTTATAAAGTACATTACACGTTTACAGACTGCAGCCATCTTGGAAAACAGTCTTGACTAGTCGAGCCACGAACGTTGTGCTAAGTGAGCTGGTCGATAGGAATTAAGTTTGTGAAATCTAATTACATGGACTTTTTTTTCTTTTTTTTTCTCCACTGCGTTCAGTGCTTTCTTCCGGAAACAACGGCCCATATGAGATTCCAAGTCACAGTTCATCACTTAGCACAGCGTTCGTCACTCAAATCTGTTTTTAGAGATAAAACTCTTTACATTTGATTTCCATGAAAACGCATCCCAGAGAACGATCTACTCTGTAACCATCTGTTAATTACCTCTATAGGGTCATTTCTCACCGGAGTTGTACTTTAAAGAGTAACCCTTCTTCACCCATGAATCCTTGACGTATGTGCACTGACAAACACTGAAGAGAGAAGATAGAGCTAAACAAAACTTAGCGTCAGGGGTTACTCTTTTCATAATAACACTAAAACACAATTTCTTTCAATAAAAATAGTTTGTTTAGTCTATAAAGTTTAAAATATGGACATTGTTCTTACACAAACGTGCCACTTTGCTTCAGAAGGCTCTTCATTACTCACGTGCTATATGGGTGAACACCTAAAGCACACGCCCCAAAAGCGGTATCTCTGACAGTCCACGAATGCTAAACTAAAATGCTAAAATCAATACAAAATTATTTTTAAAAAAATAGGAAGTATCCCAGTAAACATAGTTGCTTATGTCATAGTAGGTTCAGTTAAGTGAACATACACTTTGAGAAAAAGTAACTTTAAAATTATTAACTTATTATATATATATATATATATATATATATATATATATATATATATATATATATATATATATATATATATATATATATATTTTTTTTTTTTTTTACAGTGAGGACAATACAGTGTTATATTACAACTACTGACAGACCGTCCTGAAAAGCACTGTTTATTTCATGTGTATCATATCTTTTGTATTTATTTGTGCTTTCACTTGTAATGTGTTTGGGCTAGTGGTTTAGATGTGTTCTTGAAATTGGAATAGAGAATAGTGTGTGTGTTGAGTTTGCTGCTCAACCCCCCACCAGTAATTTACATTTCAATGCATGAAGACTCTCACAGGTGAGACACAGAACCTCACTACTGTTACCTGTGTCCTAGACCAAATACAAATACATACATTCAAAAATAAATTGAAATTACATGATGAAATGAAATTACAATCGCTAGGACATATTTCCCAATATTTAGGAGAACTGAGTGAGGAGTTTATAAATTTGCTAACCAACTTTCAGCTTCACAGCAGTTAATTTTACTTTTACAAATCAACTCATTCTTCCAGAGCACTAGCAGCGCAGGTTTACATCAACACTAACATCAGGAACATTATACAATTAAAATGTCTTTACAAATCTAGAATGACACTCTCTGCTGCTTATAATTCACTGCATGCTTACAGTACAGTACAACATTATTCCTAAGTTTCCTCTTTTGAATGGATGGTAATGGCCTAACACTGGTGTTGGTGTTCAGTTTCATCAAAGTTGCTTTGATAGTGTTTGATTTTTTTAGCAGTATAAATTGCATTACAGTATTACGGTATACATGTTGTAAATTGCTGTCTCATTCAGTTTTGTATTATGTTATTGTTTTGTCCATAAGTTTAACACTTTTGAAAACAGCATGTAAGGATGTGCGAATTGGCCTGTAGAACAAAGATTTGATTGTGTTTGTGTCAAAGTGAGAAAAGATTTCAGGTAAATTGAAAGATGTTGCCATTGAATGCATTTTTTGCTAAAGCAATGTTGATCCACAGTTAAGCTGTGATATAAAATGTTCTTTTACAAAACATTTCTCAATAATAAACACACTTTTTCAACTTTTTCAACTCTTCACACAGCGATCACAACTTCAGTCTGTGCAAGCTAAACTGTGGATCATTGGCACTTGATTTGAGACATGAATTAAGTGTTTTGTTAGTTTTTGTGGATGTTGAATGTGAAATAACTGATGTGGAGCAGAAAGTTGGTTTGGAGAACTGTGTGAAGGATTTTGAAATGACCAAAGTATTGAGAAATGTGGCCTAGCGATTGTAAAAACTGTAATTTAGTTTAATTTGGCAGGGCAAATCCCAGCATCTTCTCTAGTTTATTTGAGAAGGGTTCTGCCACATGGTAGTTGGAGCTCTATTGGCCTGTGGTTCACAAACTGGTTTTTCAAGTCTCCTTTAATGAAATGTAAATTGTGAGTGGGGGGTTGTGGGGGTTGAGGAGAGAAACACACAGGCGTCGTGATTTACTATCTAACATCTAACTATCAATTAATACATTAGAGAGCTATTTCTGCTTGATTTAACCCTTTAAGCTCAGTTATTGCTGTAAAAACTCTAAATCTTTGCAGTGTGTATGTGATGATAAGAAATGTCACAGCAAACACACAGGCGTCGTGATTTACTATCTAACATCTAACTATCAATTAATACATTAGAGAGCTATTTCTGCTTGATTTAACCCTTTAAGCTCAGTTATTGCTGTAAAAACTCTAAATCTTTGCAGTGTGTTTGTGATGATAAGAAATGTCACAGCAAACACACAGGCGTCGTGATTTACTATCTAACAGGGGACCTGAGTCAGTGTGTGTGTAACGTAATCACTATTCAATAATGGCCTGCAATTAATACATTAGAGAGCTATTTCTGCTTGATTTAACCCTTTAAACTCAGGTATTGCTGTAAAAACTCTAAATATTTGCAGTGTGTTTGTGATGATAAGAAATGTCACAGCAAACACAAAGGCGTCGTGATTTACTATCTAACAGGGGACCTGAGTCAGTGTGTGTGTAACGTAATCACTATTCAATAATGACCTGCAATTAATACATTAGAGAGCTATTTCTGCTTGATTTAGCCCTTTAAACTCAGGTATTGCTGTAAAAACTCTAAATCTTTGCAGTATGTTTGTGATGATAAGAAATGTCACAGCAAACACACAGGCGTCGTGATTTACTATCTAACAGGGGACCTGAGTCAGTGTGTGTGTAACGTAGTCACTATTCAATAATTACCTGCAATTAATACATTAGAGAGCTATTTCTGCTTGATTTAACCCTTTAAACTCAGGTATTGCTGTAAAAACTCTAAATCTTTACAGTGTGTTTGTGATGATAAGAAATGTCACAGCAAACACACAGGCGTCGTGATTTACTATCTAACAGGGGACCTGAGTCAGTGTGTGTGTGTAACGTAATCACTATTCAATTATGACCTGCAATTAATACATTAGAGAGCTATTTCTGCTTGATTTAACCCTTTAAACTCAGGTATTGCTGTAAAAACTCTAAATCTTTGCAGTGTGTTTGTGATGATAAGAAATGTCACAGCAAACACACAGGCGTCGTGATTTACTATCTAACAGGGGACCTGAGTCAGTGTGTGTGTAACGTAGTCACTATTCAATAATGACCTGCAATTAATACATTAGAGAGCTATTTCTGCTTGATTTAACCCTTTAAGCTCAGGTATTGCTGTAAAAACTCTAAATCTTTACAGTGTGTTTATGATGATAAGAAATGTCACAGCAAACACAAAGGCGTCGTGATTTACTATCTAACAGGGGACCTGAGTCAGTGTGTGTGTAACGTAGTCACTATTCAATAATGATCTGCAATTAATACATTAGAGAGCTATTTCTGCTTGATTTAACCCTTTAAACTCAGGTATTGCTGTAAAAACTCTAAATCTTTACAGTATGTTTGTGATGATAAGAAATGTCACAGCAAACACACAGGCGTCGTGATTTACTATCTAACAGGGGACCTGAGTCAGTGTGTGTGTGTAACGTAATCACTATTCAATAAAGACCTGCAATTAATACATTAGAGAGCTATTTCTGCTTGATTTAACCCTTTAAACTCAGGTATTGCTGTAAAAACTCTAAATCTTTAC
This sequence comes from Pseudorasbora parva, assembly GCF_024679245.1. Taxonomy (NCBI): domain Eukaryota; kingdom Metazoa; phylum Chordata; class Actinopteri; order Cypriniformes; family Gobionidae; genus Pseudorasbora; species Pseudorasbora parva. The sequence continues at coordinate 25,182,456 of NC_090182.1, forward strand.
AGTGTGTTTGTGATGATAAGAAATGTCACAGCAAACACACAGGCCAGGGGCGTAACTACAGACAGTGCAGGCAGTGCAGCCGCACTGGGGCCCGTGCGGCAGGGGGGCCCGCAGCGCACACGGGCCCATGCCCACATTGCAAACTGGCCCATGGCGACAAAGTGACTCCGCAGAATATTGTGACACTCACATTTCAAATGAAAAGCACTGGTTTCAGATTTCACACGGCTGTCGCGCTCTACCGTCACGCTTAGGATATACTGACGTGACCACCTTTTTCATCAGAGCATGTGAGCGGAGCACAGTTGCGTGACGCTCGATCCGCTAGATATTCCGCTCTATGCCAGTGAGCTTCACAATTCACTATAAAATGTGAATTATTTGATTTAAATCTAGCGATTTCAAGTTTTCTTTAGGCGTATGTTTCATGTTTGTCATGTATTCACCGAGTTTCAGATTCTCGCAGATAGAAAGCGCACCTTTTTTATTTATTTTACTAAAGCACAAAGTTTTGTTGTTATGTGAGTATACACAAATAAAAGTGGACAATTAATATTTATAATTATGTCTCACATTTATCTGTATGGCCAAAAATTACGGAGTATTGCGAGTTATAGGCTATCCCCCGTCATGACTCGTGAGGGGGAAAAAACAGCCGATAGGCCTACGTGCGTTCTTCAGCCAGAGGGTTAAAGAAACCGTAGCCTATTTAGTTTCATATTTATGTTTAAATAATAGCCCATTATATAATTTATTATTATTATTATTAATTATTTTAATTAGGGATGCATCAAATATTCGGGCGAAAATGGACCATGTGCATTCTCTCGGTGCATTCTTGGCCGAAAGACTTTCATCACCGAAACAATACGTCCGAAATGTGGGCTTCGTCCCGTTTTATAGCCTGTCTCTCCAATCCGTAGCGGCTCTGAGCAGAGCGCAGCGCACGTCAGAAGCAGAGGCGTGTGTGTGTGTGTGTGTGTGTGTGTAAATCGTCATTGGTCTGTCACCGCTCGTCAATGTCAAAATATTTGATAAAACCAATCAAATCAGAGAAGGCGGGCTTTATGGTCACACAGAAACTGCTGAGGCTGAGCGCAAATTTTTTTTTAGGAGCGCAACTCGACGTCAAGTAAATGCAGCTAAACTAAACATTCATGTTTGACAGCTGCTGCTTTAAGTCAGAAATGTTAATCAAAAGAAAAAAATATTTAGGCGAATGAATAAACTTGTTGTGTCTAATTTTTAGACATTTTTAACTGGAAATATGCCTATGTGATTCATAATGTAGGCCTAATTAACGAACAAGAAATATTAACAAAGCCATTTTCATCAGATTAGGCATAAGATTAATAATAAATGTGTATATATTGTAAATTAATATAATTCTATTTTTAACATTCAATAAATATATATATTTTTTTTTTAACTCAGCTTTTTCAGCCTGTATTGGGCATAAGATTAGTATTGAATGTGTTCATATTGTGATTTTAATAAACTTAAAACTTTGATAAATAGTAAATTAAGTAAGTAGATTATCTTAAAAGAACTTCTTAAAATGCTCATATGTAGATCATAGAAATCAAAATTTTCTCGGGGGAGCATGTTAGAACCCCCTAACATTTGGGATCTTGGTGATTATAAACCTGCCTACATTATTGGGTATGATTAATGCATGTACAGTATGGCCATGCAGTAAGGTGTTAATATTTGCTTTATAAGTAATGATAAACAGCCAATATCTTAGGGGTATGCATGTTTGTAAGCTATTAGTTAATAGCGCAATTTGGACCCTGAACTAAATAGTGTTAACATTTTTTCTACAGGCCTAACCTCACTGGGGGCTGAGCCCCCCTAAAATGATAATCATAGAAACACCCCTGATTTTCACCATCATCACCCGCGTGTAGTGCCAGAAGACGCGAATGAGAACATCTGTCTCTGTGCACTCATCCCGAAAGCGCGCAGTCTCACAGCGCGCAAATAGAGTTCTCTTTCAAGTCTTGCGTTTGAACGGACAAACCCACAAAAAAAGTATGTCAACATGTCCATCTTGATGAGTCTCTAGTAATATTGTTATCTACTTTTTTTGGCCTTCAGAACATCTTAAAATACACATATGTAGATCCTAGAAATCTACATTTTCTCAGGGGAGCATGCCCCCGAACCCCCCTAAATAACTCACATCTGGAATCTTACTGATTATAAAAGAGTGTCTTTTTTATGATTAAGGGATGTAGGCCCTACGGTGACACAGAATAAGCCATTAATATTTGATTTGTAAATAATAATAAACAACCGATATCCTGATATAGAAATGAAACCTGACCCTAAAGTGTTACATATGCTTTGTTGGGGGGGGGGGGGGGGGGGCTAACTGCTTAGCCTGCACTGGGGCCCATCATTAGTAAGTTACGCCACTGACACAGTCGTCGTGATTTACTATCTAACAGGGGACCTGAGTCAGTGTGTGTGTGTAACGTAATCACTATTCAATAATGGCCTGCAATTAATACATTAGAGAGCTATTTCTGCTTGATTTAACCCTTTAAACTCAGGTATTGCTGTAAAAACTCTAAATATTTGCAGTGTGTTTGTGATGATAAGAAATGTCACAGCAAACACACAGGCGTCGTGATTTACTATCTAACAGGGGACCTGAGTCAGTGTGTGTGTAACGTAGTCACTATTCAATAATGACCTGCAATTAATACATTAGAGAGCTATTTCTGCTTGATTTAACCCTTTAAGCTCAGGTATTGCTGTAAAAACTCTAAATCTTTACAGTGTGTTTGTGATGATAAGAAATGTCACAGCAAACACAGAGGCGTCGTGATTTACTATCTAACAGGGGACCTGAGTCAGTGTGTGTGTAACGTAGTCACTATTCAATAATGACCTGCAATTAATACATTAGAGAGCTATTTCTGCTTGATTTAACCCTTTAAGCTCAGGTATTGCTGTAAAAACTCTAAATCTTTGCAGTGTGTTTGTGATGATAAGAAATGTCACAGCAAACACACAGGCGTCGTGATTTACTATCTAACAGGGGACCTGAGTCAGTGTGTGTGTAACATATTCACTATTCAATAATGACCGGCAATTAATACATTAGAGAGCTATTTCCGCTTGATTTAACCCTTTAAACTCAGGTATTGTTGTAAAAACTCTAAATCTTTGCAGAGTGTTTGTGATGATAAGAAATGTCACAGCAAACACACAGGCGTCGTGATTTACTATCTAACAGGGGACCTGAGTCAGTGTGTGTGTGTAACATATTCACTATTCAATAATGACCGGCAATTAATACATTAGAGAGCTATTTCTGCTTGATTTAACCCTTTAAACTCAGGTATTGCTGTAAAAACTCTAAATCTTTGCAGTGTGTTTGTGATGATAAGAAATGTCACAGCAAACACACAGGCGTCGTGATTTACTATCTAACAGGGGACCTGAGTCAGTGTGTGTGTGTAACGTAGTCACTATTCAATAATGACCTGCAATTAATACATTAGAGAGCTATTTCTGCTTGATTTAACCCTTTAAACTCAGGTATTGCTGTAAAAACTCTAAATCTTTACAGTGTGTTTATGATGATAAGAAATGTCACAGCAAACACACAGGCGTCGTGATTTACTATCTAACAGGGGACCTGAGTCAGTGTGTGTGTGTAACGTAGTCACTATTCAATAATGACCTGCAATTAATACATTAGAGAGCTATTTCTGCTTGATTTAACCCTTTAAACTCAGGTATTGCTGTAAAAACTCTAAATCTTTACAGTGTGTTTATGATGATAAGAAATGTCACAGCAAACACACAGGCGTCGTGATTTACTATCTAACAGGGGACCTGAGTGAGTGTGTGTGTAACGTAATCACTATTCAATAATGACCTGCAATTAATACATTAGAGAGCTATTTCTGCTTGATTTAACCCTTTAAACTCAGGTATTGCTGTAAAAACTCTAAATCTTTACAGTGTGTTTATGATGATAAGAAATGTCACAGCAAACACACAGGCGTCGTGATTTACTATCTAACAGGGGACCTGAGTCAGTGTGTGTGTAACGTAATCACTATTCAATAATGACCTGTAATATTCAATAATGTAAATACATTGGTGTACCTGACAATAATCTTAAATGAGAGATGTGGACTGATCATATACTGTAATTATGAAGACACAACAGAGAATGAATTTCTTAAAGAAATGACTTTTCTGTAATGTATTAGGTATTATGTCTAAGGTATATTGTGTTTGTGTGTGTGTGTGTGTGCCTATTGTGATACCAGATGCCTGAGTAAACAAGTTAACTTATTTTAATGTGTTGACTAAAATACTAAAACACAAGAAGACTTGTGGACTAACTAAGTGTAGTGTGTTACTTGATGTTACATCTTGTAACTTTATTGCGACTGTGTAATAAATATATTTAAAAATAAGCTTCAAAATAAATTAAAGTATTAAAGTATATTCTAGGTTACAAATAAATACTTCTCAGTACATTCAAAAGAACACAGTTATTATAAAAAGACATATTATTACTTGACACATTATATAGTCTGTACGAAGCTTAACTGCATTTATGTTATTTATTTGTAAAGACATGTAATGGTGGAGATGGCATATATATATAAAATGAAGACAGACTTGACTGCCAGCTCACTTCACATTCACACACAGCTCCACTGCAGACTAATGGAGGTCCCCTGTTGGATAGGTAGACATCGGTCACACACAAACACACACAGCTCCATTAGAGTCTATGGAGGTCCCCTGTTGGATAGGTAGACATCGTTCAGGTCCCCTCTTGGCATATTTTTTAAAAAATAAAAAAATGCTTATTTGAAATTATATTATGAATAAGGACCTTAAAAGAAAATTTTGTATGTGATTTTTGTTTCTTCAAAATGACTAGAAACACAGGTCCCCTCTTGGATAGTGTAGAGTGATAGTCCCCTCTTGGTAATATAGACGTGTATGTGTGTGTGTGTGTGTGTGTGTGTGTGTGTTTGTGTGTGTGTGTGTGTGTGTGTGTGTGTGTGCGTGCGTTCGCGCGTGCGTGCGTGCGTGCATGCGTGCGCGTGCGTGTGTGTGTGTGTACTGTTTTCAAACCTGGCACTTTAAAACCCGTTTTTCAAATGATCAGCCAAAACGCATAAAAATGTTGTCGTGTAAACATACCCTATGTTTCCCTGTCTTTCTTTCATGTCAATAAAATCTCATCATGGCATCATTTTCCTGCAGCTTCAGAATAATTATTCTCATAGTTTTATAGATCAGACGACTTCAAAAAAGGATCAAATCAGTCCTGATGGTCTTTTGCTCTTTCTCTAATTCCCTTCACTTTTTCATCCTGTCATTCACTTTTTGTATGGCATTAAGGCAATTGCATCAGACAGCCAAACGATTGAGATCATTAAGCGAACTGATTTAATGAACAGGAAGCGTCCTGCTTGGCCATGGCAGGTGTGCGATACTCACACAGACAGGCACTAATTGATTTCTCAGCCAGTGATTTCCCCGGATAAATATATGAGGGCCCAACACCTCCACAATGCGAGCCGTCAGCTCAGGTGGCTGTGAAGGTGCTAGCACAGCATAAACAGTGCACAAGGCATGATACGCAAATCCATCAACGCTAAAAGAGCGTCTTTGTTTACCTCATATGGCCTCCCAGCATTCTCGCCTGTTGCCACGGAGACTCTTATATCACAGTCAGGGCTTGAAAAGTGATGGTATGATGGCTGAAATGAGGAATGGCTGCTGTATTGTATACAACATGGTTTTATATCTTCTGGTTTGACTGTCCATATCCTATTTTTCTACTTTTTTGTAACCCTCACAATAGCATTTTATTTTGTCTTTTACTTATTGTTATTAATTATTAGGTAATGTGTGTATGTGTGTGTGGGGTGATTGACGATTCACCACTAGGAATGCAACATCTCAAAAATACTTATCTTTCATATTAGGTGTTTAATGTATGAGGCCCAAGTGTGTGTATGTCCTCTAGCTATTCACTTTCAAATGTGTTTCAATATTAAAAGTCATATAGTGTATTCCAGCCTTAAGTGACATGAAAATCCTAAAAAAAGCAATTCAATATTTGCATAACATCTTGTCAATGAAGATGGCTTCCTCTAGACTTTAAAGGCAGCATGAATGCCTGTACTGCTATTGGTGCATATGAGTCATATAAAAATCGTCATATTCACAAATTGAACAAACATGAACCCGAATTTAAAGTTGACTAGCTATGCCAATTACAGATTTAGGAGCTGTTGTTTTTTCATTAATGTAAGCATCCACTAGACTGACGTGTTTGACCATTGTCCTCATGTCACATCTTTTGTAAAAGCACTATATAAATAAAGTTGACTTGACTTGACTTTCTCTGTGTCTCACACATGACACTCCATTCTAAAAACACGGTGCTCAAGTTAAAAAATGTGCAGTATTTAAAACAAAATTATATATTCCACTGCCCTGCGTCCTTGCTTTTCTACACAAAAATGTGTTCTGTGTAAATGGTGCCTTAGGGTGTAAATAAACTGTAATTAATCATAATAAGTGATGGTACAGTTTGTGCATACTTAGTACAGATTTGTTTACTGTTACTGAAGAATAGTCTGCCAGAAAATGCTAATCATTTTGCTGTTTATGAGGAGACTGAGTTTTGCGGGAGGGTGATATGGGAGGTGGTGTAATCCAATAAATTTCCAGGGCAGTATGACAGTGAAAAAATAATATAATATAATATATATGAAGGTGTCTACCACATAATGTGCATCTTTTGATCTTTATTTAATTAAAAAATTCGAATTGTTATAAATTATTTACAAATAATTATAAAATTATATAAAGCTTATTATGCTTCTCTTGGGGAATTTTTATTTTTTTATTTTTTGTCTGACCAAAATACTTTAATGCACATCACACATAATTACAATTTCTCAAAGTGGGAAATTTCTAAAGTAGAAAATGTATGGGAGTGGTTGCAAGAATTGTATTCCTTTTTCTCAATTGCTATGTCACAGGTGTCTATAGTATTTGTCTGTCGATACCTTAGGGACCATCAAATACATATTTACCCTTCTCTTTACTGAGGTCACTGTTGAGGATGGAGAGAGCCAATGATTGGCAGCCGTGGTGACTGGCACTCATTATTAGCCTTGTGACTGTTTTGCAACCAAGTCCAATTCCATTTAACTTAACCCAGCTATTGCTGTCAACCATTAATTTCTTTTGATTGATTTTTAATGCTTGTCAGCTAGTCCCATTTGGGCTGAAGCAATCCCAGCCTGTCTCGGTCTCTTTCTTTAACCTGCACGTCTCTGTAGCAGATCACATTAATTTCTGTGTTTCCTGCACCTTTTATTAGCGAGGGCGAGGGTTTCTCTGTTACATAACTGTTGTACTAGATGTATTTCGACTGTGGATCAAAGACTAGACGCAGTTCAGAAGTCATAGCTGCTCTTCAGTATATACAGATATATATATATATATATATATATATATATATATATATATATATATATATATATATATATATATATATATATATATCCGTCGAATACCCTCCATCCCTCTCTTTTATCCACCCTCATCGGTGAGAGCTTCTGCCTCTTCACCTTGTCTTTATTTTCTCCTCCTCTCCTACATAAGCGTACCAATTGAATGGCCATGTTGCAGGCAAAGTTCATAAGTGTTCACAATATTTCTATTTTCCCTGAAGGAATTCATCATGAGTCAAGTGATTATAATTTGTTCCCTGAAATTTGTCATGTCTGTGTGCGGGGGTGTTCGATGTTCTGGAACCTGGCGAGGTATCGACTCCATCAATCAGTATTACAGTGGTAACGTTCTGAAAGCCCTACATCCAGCGGTAGGCAGCGGGATGGAAAGACAATTATACAGGGAACATGGAATGAGCGAGAGAGACAGATGGGGGTTTTAGGCATTTAAAAAATGCCAAGCACACATATCTTTGACTCACTTGTTTTCTACCTTTCCATCAGTTGGTGTCAGTCGTTGTTCTTAACAGTGTAATTTGTCCCTATAGACCCGCCATGGTTCAGAATATTCAAAAAAAGGGTAAATGTTGTGTGCCACATGCAAACAAAGGAATCCAGAGACATTTAAACTGAAATAATCTCAGCCTGATAAGGCAATTCTCTCCAGTCAAAAAATATGATAATTAAGTCATTCATAATATCATTACCAACAATTTATGCAAACTTGCTGTAAATAATAAATCTTTGCCTGTCTATCTCTACATGTTCTGTCGAATATATAGACATGTGGATCTTTATCCTTAGAAAAACTCCCACCATAATTGATCAGAAAGTCTAATTAAGTTTCACATAAATACTCACAAATAAGACAGATTTGAAGTTAAACATGCTTCCCTGCATCATAAAGATCTTTATCATTGAGAGATTGGTCCAACAAGTCAAACAAGGCTTCTTAGTCAATACACAAAAGTAATTTTGAGAAACTGTGTTGTCTACATTGTGTGTTGGCTATGAGTATACAATAGTGGGTATAAAATCAGTATCTTTTATATCAGTATAAAAGACACCTGTCCAAAACATCAAACAGTCACACTCCAAACTCCACTATGGCCAAGACCAAAGCTGTCAAAGACACCAGAAACTAAATTGTAGACCTGCCCCAGGCTGGGAAGACTGAATCTGCAATAGGTAAGCAGGTTAGTGTAAAGAAATTAACTGTGGGAGTAATTATCAGAAAATGGAAGAAATACAAGACCACTGATAATCTCCCTCGATCTGGGGCTCCACGCAAGATCTCACCCTGCGGGGTCAAAATGATCACAAGAACGGTAAGGAAAAATCCAAGAAAAACACAGCGGGACCTAGTGAATGACCTGCAGAGAGCTGGGACCAAAGTAATAAAGGCTATCAGTAACATCAGTAACACATTACACCGCCAGGGACTCAAATCCTGGAGTGCCAGACGATTCTCCCTGCTTAAAGCAGGACTTGGCAACTTTTGCTCTCGGGGTCCCCCTACAGTTGGGAAAAAATAATGTCCTCAACTACTGTCGTAAGCTCTGTCATCCTACAACAGGGGATGCCATCGCGCATGCATTTGTTGACATGACAGCCCTGATAGCCCTGAACTAGTGATGCGTGGGTCGTCTCATAACCCGCGGACCCCGTATGTCTATTTAATGGTCGCGGGTGCGGGGCCGGTTTTATATACAGTGGTGCGGGGCGGGCCAAATAACTTCATAAAAGCGTCCCCGCGGGTTGGTGCAGCACTAACAGTTTAACACTGCAGGAGGAGTTCACATGCAGGTGTTCTTCTGGCGTCGCGTGTGAAATGTCTTCATCCCAGGTACAGTTAGTGGCATATGTTTCAGCATGTCATATGAATATAATTTCATGGGTTTTATTTTTTTCAAATGCCAAATAATCACGATGCTCACGTTTACAAGCCAGCATCATTATAGTAGTCTATTGTTACCGTTTTACAGAATCTATATGATACTTCAATTCAATGTTTGAGTGGTAGCTCACCGTAACAAGCATGACAGCATCTGTCGGGCACGCCTCCTTCAGCTCACGCCAACGAGCAAACGCTGGTCCAATGCTGATCCTCATCCTGCCTTTAATCCCATCACTTTTTCGTTTCCTCTTATTGCTTTCCTCCAACAAAACCTTTTCTTTCTTATTTGTCTGTGCTGCTTCGGACATGACTATATTATCCGGCGAACAAAGTTGGGCTCGCACGTCCGAATGTAAGGAAGTGTGGGTGTTGGTGGAAGTGACGTATATGCCGTAAAGCTGTCGAATTTTGTAGTTCTTTTTTTTCTCGGGTTACTACCCGAAACCCGAAGTTTAAAAGTACGATTAAAACCAGTACAGACCCCATCAAGCTATGGCAGACGTGTCATTCAACCTATTGTAAGTTGATGTATCATCACAAGAGTCTTGAAAATATATTTTGAAGGTTGAAAAGTTACCTAGAGCTGCTTTAAGCCAGTACATGTCTGGACCTGTCTGAAGTTTGCAAGAGAGCATTTGGATGATCCAGAAGAGGATTGGTAGAATTTCATATGGTCAGATGAAACCAAAATAGAAAAAAACTCAACTTGTTGTGTTTAAAAAAGAAAGAATGCAGAGTTGCACCATACCTACTGTGAAGAATGGGGTGGAAACATCATGCTTGGGGGCTGTTTTTCTGCAAAGGGATGACTGATCAATGTAAAGGAAAAAAATTAATGGGGCCATGTATCGTGAGATTTTGAGTAGAAACCATTCTTGCTACATTAATTACCCATAGCAGATGTATACAGGTGGAGCTGGGGAAAGTGAAGGGATTCTGAAAGCGTGCTGCAACTACTCCAGCAAATGCTTACCAAGTATTTGAAGATTGAACAGTGAGCTTATCTGTTCACAGAGAATGATGTGATTGCAATCAGACTGAGTTAATGACCTGTGCCATCTAGTGTTTCATGACAGAATTTTGTATTTAAAGCCACAATGAAACGGAAGTAGCAAGATATCTTTCTTCCATATTATAACGTACATCTGAGTGTAACGGATTATCGAAAAAGAAAAAATATGTGCAGAGACTTTGTATCAGTTGATTGGAGTTGCACACAAAATAAAGAATTTGACATGAACTGACCCAAAAATGTAATTTTGTATCTTCAAATAGCATTTAAAAAAGCATATATTTCAGGTTGATCCAATCAACGTGGACACTGACTGTTTCTATGGGACAGCAGCTGCAGTGACGTGATAACTTTACTAAGTGGCAACTGTCTCTTTTATTTTGAAGACGGGACTTATTCCACCATATTGTGCATTGCAGTTTCTCTTATGCGAGAAATTTTGCTTGGTATTTAGTCTTTGGTCTTTTTTGAGTTGTTTAATGAATTGTAATTTAAATAAATTCAACACTGATAAAGCATTATGGGAAATAAAGTGTTCTTTAACCCTAAGCCACAATTGTTAATTTATTAAATATGATGGATAAAATATAAACTGCATTTCTAAAGGTGTCATTTAACATCTAATATAATATGCCTGTCTGTTATGTGATTAGTGGTATGGACATAATGCTAAACTTATGCAAATGTTTGAGTCTCCCTGTGAAACCAAATGCTGGAGGAATAAACTGGAGGAAAATATGTAAATTAAATATGATTCTGAGAATTAGTATTATGTCTAATGCACATAGAAAAGAAAGAAAAAAACATATGCTAGCATCAACCATGAGTTCTTTGACAGTGGACACCATCCTGAAAAAAATAGAGATATATTAATTATGTAGGCCTCAGTGTGCACAGGGCAGAGAGAACAAGCTGTGTGTACAATAATCAAAACATCTTACGTAATGTGTGGAACTCATTTTCCAAGCCTCTAACTACTTGCTCCTTTTGCCTTGATGTCTAATAGAGGTCTTTTGGGTTGAATATGATACAGGCTTAATGAGAAAGGCCTCCTCACCTTCTCAATTTCCAATGAGTAATTGAGCTTCATGGTAAGAAGCTGGTGTGGCGGATTGCAGCCCATATGCTTCATCTTGCCTCATTTGTGTGTGCCTTTCTCTTGAACTTGGTTCATAATAAATGATACTTTCTTTTTTACACTTTGCAGATGATGGTAGGTTCTCAGATGTTTTCTTTCATTTTCTGCAGTGCTACATCTCACCAGATTTCCTCTAGTCTTAAAGATGTCACAGAAGGCAGATACTGTATCTATCATGTTTTATCATTTGCGCATTGTGCGTGTTAAATCGAAGACAGGAAAAAAAGACTCTAGTTTCTCACCCCACACCTATTTAATCGCTTAAATTCTATTCAGTGAAAATATGCTAATTGGATCCTCTTTTTGCATGAGACAATGCTTAAAGGAAAAGCAATTTTTTCATTATCCAAATTGCCAGGGTCTGATAAATGAGCTTATCCTTAATCCTAATTATGTCAAAGGCAGGATTTGCAGCCATTTTTCATAAACAAGTAGGGAACTTCACAAAAGACTTGACAAAGTAATATGGATAAGCAGCTAAGCCCATGCACATTGCATTTAAAACACCTGATGCCAATACACAGTCAAAAAAAAGGTGCAGGACGCTATCGTTAATTTACATAATTGGGGATAGTAAAATAAAGTAAACTGTGACATGTTATGCCTAAAAATTATTCTTACAGTGCACTACCAGTACAATTAATACAATTTCTGTGACCAAAATTATTCAGACACTTTGACCCGACCCTGTTTTGTCTAAGTGTTTATTCTTTAATTGCTAATGCAACCTTTTACACCACAGACTGAACAAAATGAAGCATTACTTGGTAATTGGTTGATCTAAATTGGTATTATTAATTGCCTACATAAATTTAACAGCTGACAGCTGATTGTTCCAATTGTACCATTTTCTAAACTATAATAAATAAACTATGAAAATGTGAAAAAGTGGTGAATGGTGTCTGGATAAACTTTGGTTTGACTGTAGTTTCACTGCAGAAACTATGGTTGGTTGAGCTGAGCCCAGATAGGTTTGCTCATCAACAAGCATTAATGTTATGACAAATACAAATGCATTTTTACTGTACCCTCAGGCATGTGATAACTAAACCTAGAGGCATGATATAGATCCACTAATATGAGCATATTTGAGGGGCTCATGTTTGAGAATTACTGTAGTGATGCTGCGACAGTGACTGGCATGTTGTTTTCTTGCAGTGTTTGCCAGCAGGTAATCTCTATTGCACTGAAAGTGCAGTGGATTATAAATAACCCACTGTTGTTCTGAATCAGCCCGAAAGCTCTAATCTTGTCATTGCTCTCTCCAGCTCAAAGTGGCTGTGAAGCCGGCTGTGCAGCTTTAAGTGGTAGAGATTGCCCAGCAGCATCATAAAGAATGGTTTCAATGCCCGATTCTGCATGTTACCAACTATCACGTTTTTAATTCCAAATTGAAATAGTGTCCCCCTAGTTTCAAAGACATGGCTCAAGACTAGCTGTTTTAACTTAAAGAAACTTGCACTGCATTGTTTTGTCTCACAATCTTTTTTTAATTCTTTAAAAAAAAAAAAAACACTTAAATGCCCTAATTAGGGTCTAATCATAGGTGTAATTTGTGGGTGGTACGGGTGGGACTAACATGATCTCATGGTCATGCGTATAAATAGTACGAGTGTGAAATCTCGTAGAATGGATACGCCAAAATGAGTTGGCTTGCAAATGCTACGCAGATTTTTGCATGCATATGATACACACTTTATGGCATGCATATGACACGCTCTTGGGTAGGTTTAGGGTGGTGGGGTGGGGGGTTCATATGTATAATACGCCATAACGTGCGTATCATATGCACGCAAAACTCATTTTGGCATATACATTACACGAGATTAATAAACTTGTACTATTTATACGCAATTTCGTGAGGTGGGACATGTCCCCACCACTTTTTTAAAACATCTTGCTTCATGGATGAACCTAACTAATACAAACAAAACATCTCTGGTTAACTTGAAGAGTATAATTTCATTTGTTTGTTAAATAAGAGGCTTAACACCGTTACAGATACTTTCTATTTGTTCCGGTCAGATCACCAAACAAAATGCACAAAAACTGTCCCTGCTCTTGATGTACAACCACTGATGGTATTCGGTTTTGATGAGAGAAAAAATATTCTACGAGGGCAGATTAGAAATGAGAACTTCTGACAAGTTTAACAGACTAGACCAGTGATTAGGCCTATAAGCAAAGTGTGCAAATCTATATGCCTTTATTCACGTGAAAAATCTTGGCACAATGCTATATTGTGTTTAAATGCAATAATTAAATGAGATCTATATCAATAAATGCACTATTTAATTGAATTTAAATATTAATTTCCAGACATCTTAATACAAATTTTTCTTTTGTACAATTGTTATTGTACATATTTTACATCTGATATAACATTGTATCAGCAATGCTACCCCTCTTAATAAGCCATATAGTGCATATCATATGCACGCGAAAAACTGCGTACTATATGCACGCCAAAGCTCATTTTGACGTATGAGCGCCCCCTCATACGTCAAAATGAGTATGCAAGTTCAAGTGAGTACCTGTGCATATGATACGCAATTTATGTCCCACCCACTTTTTAAAACAAAGTTATGCCACTGGGTCTAATCCTGGCTTAATCTAAGTCCTGTTTGTGAAACCGGGCCTGTGCGAACCAAGGCAGATTAACCATAAAGTGGGCCTTTAAAGGGTTAGTTCACCCCAAAATGAAAATTCTGTCATTACTTACCCTAAAGTTGTTCGATAAGAAGATATTTTTGTTGCAATCGATTGCTCAGGCACCCATTCATTGACACCAATGTCATTTCCTCTCTCAAGACCCATAAAGGCACTAAAGACGTCGTTACAAAGCCCATCTCACTACAGCGGCTCTACAATCATTTTATGAAGCGACAATAAAAGTTGTTGTGTGCAAAAAAACTCAATTACGACTTATATATTGATGGGCTGAATTCAAAACAAAGTTTCGAAAGGTTATGAAGCAGCATATTGATTCATGGTTCTGCGTGCCAAACTGCTGAAATCACGTGACATTGGCGATCCGGATCATGAATCCATACGCTGATTCATAAAGTTCGAAACTTTGTTTTATAATCAGCCCATGACTATATAAATCCTTATTTAGTTTTTGTTTTTTGCAGACAAAAACTATTCTCGTCACTTCATAAAATGATTGTAGTCTTTAAGTGGGTCTTTAGTGCCTTTTATGGGTCTTGAGAGAGGAAATGACATTGGTGTCAATGAAGGCCTTTCTGAGCCATCGGATTTCAACAAAAATATCTTCATTTGTGTTCCGAAGATGTACGGAGGTCTTACGGGTGAGGAACGACATTAGGGTAAGTAATTTTTGACAGAATTTTCATTTTTGGGTGAACTAATCCATTAAATTCACATGGAATCCCCTGCAACATGATCAGACATGACAACACTTGAGAATTTCTTGTATGATGACATTCAGTTAGTCTACTGAACGTTTAACAAAAAGTAAACATTTACAAACATTTATTAATTTTAATTATTTTTGCTTGCATTCAAATTCCAATTCTACATCCTCGTTGCTACCTCAATTCAAATTGAGAAACTGGATTGGAATTTAAAATGCATTGTCCAGTCAGTTCTGAATGGCGCACAAAACATTTATATATGCAGTCTTGAACCAAGAGCTGTAAATAGTTTTAAATAGTTTAGTTTTTAATGTATCTTATTGGGAGATATGATGTGGTATGGACATAATGATTTTTTTTTTTTAATGATCTTAACTGCACATTGAGATTTGTGCCAAATGTAAATTGCAATACAAATAAACTGTATTATTATTATTATTATTATTATTATTATTATTATTATTATTATTATTATTTATGCTTATGCAAATGTTTACGTCTTCCCTTGAAACTGATGAAGTAAACTGTATTTAAATATGTAAACGATAGATACATCTATAAATCAGTATCATGCTAATTCACGTGGCAGATTAATCCTACTATAAGTGTTTTTATTGTGAACGCGAGAAGAAAGTCCACACACGTTGTTGTGCTTGAGTGGAACTGTACGGTTATACTCACTCTCTCGCACGCGCGCGCGTCCGCGGCTCTCAGAGGAAGTGCTGCTCGTGCTGAACGGCTGGAAGCGCAACACACAAGGACGCAGCGCGAGAGAGGACGGCACGCGCAGAGGTGCACCTGTAATCCACGCTGCTCGGTCGCCGATGTGCGGATAGTGTGAGAGCGTTCAGAAGAGCTATCCTACACCACGCACATACCCATGCTTGGGATTTGGCATTCTTTTTCTTCGCTAATGCAAAAGGAAATATGCAGCGAAGCCTCACACTGCTCTTCACCAGTTTTCTGGGATTGTGCTTCGGTTCCAGTTTTCCAAGTAATATCAACATAGGTGAGTGAATTACAAAAGTGAAGGATAGAGTGTGGAATGGGGCGTTATGAATAAAAAAAATGGAGAAAGGATCATAAGTATGGTTTTAGTCATTTGACTTATTTTGACAGAAATCGGCTTGGGTTTTAACGTATTGTGGAATGTATCTTTTCCCACAGGAGGATTATTCCCAACCGAATCACACGAATATGAAGTGTTTCGGTTTGCACTCTCGCAACACCAGGATATCCCTAAACTGGTACCTCAAGTGGATATGGTCAAAATGGGGAATAGCTTTTCCATGACATATGCTTGTGAGTACAACCCATTTTTACAGTGTAGAGAAAATGCGTGTAGTGAATATCAACGCACTGCAGCTGCTGTTCATGTCTATCTGTTGCTTTGGTGGCAGAATGATAAAATGAAGAAGTCTGGATGTGAAAGTTTTGTCTCCCTGTTGCGCATACCACGCGGAGATAAAATCGCGTTCTTCTTTGTATTAAACACTAATATAGCTAGCATGATAAATGTGCTGTTTTTGAATGTATTAGTGATACGTGGTTCACAAGTGCAGAAAGTGCATGGTTCAGACGCAAAAAACCGCGCGTTACGCCGAATGCGTGTTACGCCTGGAATATGTCGTTAAGAAATAACATAATAATCAAAGCAAACACATTTTTTGTTCTCATTTTTTTTTTTTTTTCGTTTCTCTACTGTGCCTACAATTTATCGAAATTATGCGTCATGATGGACGCGCGCGCCGTTGCTGATACATCATGAAACCGTTCTGTAATGCTATAATGCTGATCATTATCTTTTCTTTTTATTTTCTTCTTCTTTTTTGATAATGGTGAATGGTGTTGGTTATGTTGGGTCATTTTTTGATTAAGTATGAAATATGTTGTATTTCTAGTCTCAAAGCGCACAACGTGTGGCAGCTTCCGTTGTGCAGAACACAGGATCAAAGCGCTGATAAAGAAAACAAGCGTTAATAGCAACGAACTGATTCATCAATGACTTTCAAGCTCTTTAGCCTCACGTAGACGTCTAACAGCAGCAATATAGTTAGGATATAGAAATGGGGATGTGAAATGTCTCCTTTTCTCTCTCTCTCTCTGTATCAGTGATTCCCAATCAGGGGTAGCCTACTTGGGAAGATTTTGATTTTGGCTTTTCTAAAGGCATAAAAGAGAAATTATGACTTATGCAAGCCACGAATCATACTGACTTATAAATAGATAAATTCATTGTTCAGCCTTTCTTTGAGAATGCTTTTCGTATGTGCAACTAGAAATGCTTAAAGACAATCTCAGGTTTTTACAGTATTGCCGATGGTATGTTTGAAAGTGAATCAATGTAAACAGTCACTTAAAATTGCAATAATAATGCTAAGTGATATATCACTGCAGTATAAAAACAATTTTTTTTTGGTTTACTGAGGAGATTATTGAGCCTTACTCACTGGGAAATGTAAGACAAAAAAGGTTGGGAGGCACTACTCAATAACAGTCTTTCTCGGTTTCTTTTTCTCATGAAAGCATCAAAGAATATACACTCTTAAAAAAAGGTTCTTAAATGGTTCTTTGGCATGATGCAGGTACCTTTCCACTGCATGAAAGGTTCCTTGTAGCGCAGAGAGGTTCTTTAGCATATAAAATGGTTTAAAAAGAATTCTTTAAAGAACGTTTCATGAAATGGTTCATCGGGGAACCAAAAATGGTTCTTCTATGGCATCGCCGTTCAAACCCTGTATATTGGTTCTTCCTGTCACCTTTATTTTTAAGGGTGTATAGAGTTTTAAGAATAGAGTTTTTAAAACTATGACGCAGACTAGGCACTTGAGTATGAAAACCAGTGTGCAGATGTCGTTCAGCATGTTTTAAATATTCTTTGTTCTGTAATACTACTGAGAGCACATCAAAGAAATGCACATTAAATCCAAGCATTCGTCTCCCCAGGGCTACCAATATTTCTTTTCTTGATGTGAATTTTGATATATGCATAGACTCATCTCCCGCCTCATCTTCTTTTCATGCATTCAGTGTGTGTCAGGACAGACCAATCCCCCATCAGCACCTCATGCCTTCTCTCTGGTCTTGAGGAAAACCAATCGGATGAAATGAAAACAACTGCGTAATGGCCTTATTAACAGATATTGGAATGCAGATCCAAACACTAATGTGAGGGTCCCCAAACAGTGTAATTAAACTCCATCCACTGATTCTGTCAGAGCTGGAGGTGTGCGGTGGGATTTGTAATGGAGTGAAGAGACAAATCGGTCCCTCTATGAATTTCATAGGGTTCTCTCAGGTGGAAAATTCAACATGCTCATTAGTCAATGATGTTCTTGCACTTTTTTTCCCTCACTGTCTTCCTTTTTTTTTTCCTCAAGATAAGACATTTGTTATTCACTGACCCATTATGAAGCTCAGTCATATTTAAAAGCTGCAGCAGTTTGTCCTGGATAATCGAAGGTCTCTTGTATTGCTCTGTGGCTGCGCTTCCATCCCGATCTTTTGCATGGTGAATGGGCAGCCCTCGCACAATGAGCTGTGAGAGGGGTGCTGTGAAGGCCCAGACTCTGCGTAATGCTGAATGGCCTCTTGTGCCATGAACTGAATGTGTGTCCGGAGACGCCTGAGGAAAGTTACCCTCAACTGCCCCCCCCCCCCCCCCCCCCCCCCCCTCTGTGTGTGGGCTCAATCCTTAGAGCAAACCATCCCTGTCAGCACCTGCCGGGGAGAACCAGAGGGGGGTGAGTACACAGAAAAAGGGGTCGAATTGTTCTGGGGCAAAGGTTGATTAAATAAGAAATGGTGTGGCACCTAGGAAAGCACAGTTTTATTGATTCATGGAAAGTATAATGAGAGCACACCTATTCCTAGCATTGCTCTTATCTTAATACTTACCAATCTTAAGAGAAGTGACAATAAATGATAATATGCCTGTAATACAGTTCATAAATATGGGAAGGAAGGAGGCGGGAACCGGCGAACGTTCAACAAAGACTTTAATCAAATAATAAACAAAACGAAAGTAACGTGGGCAGCCCCTCAAGGACAACTACTCGCACACACATAAAACATAAACAAAACATAACATAAAGTCCGGGCCTGGTCCTCTCTCGTCCTTTACTGGTGACGCTCGTCCTTATATGCCTCCGAACTCCCTCATGAGAGGACTCAAGACTGGTGTGGTTCGCAGGTGACAATCATTTGCACTTACACCACGGTCTCGCTCATTTCCTCCCATGTCTCTCGCTCGTCCACCCCGCCACATACCCCCATCACCCCTCGCAGGCCGGGGGGTACACCCGAGATGGCGCCTACTCCCCCCTGGGGGGCCCAATCTCCGCGTCTCACATGTCTGGGATATGGACAGACGAGACGAGAGACAGATAGAGTGGAGAGAGGAGAAAAAAAATTCTGGTCCGGTTCACGGACACACTGCCGCTCGGTCCTCACCAGCCAAGAGGCTCTCCCTCACGGTGCTATGCCATGGTGCTGGACACCCGGTGGACGGTCGATCGTCCTCCACCCCCTGGCAGCCGGACGTGGCTCCTCCGATTGAGGACAACGAGTCCCATGCTTCCTGCTTCTCCCCATCATGGTGGACTGCAGCAGGCTCCGGCCCACGGCGGACACCGGCAACTCCTCCGCTCCCTCCAGGACGGCCGCCACCTCTACCTCGACCCATGGGCACGCAAGTGAGCTCTCCATCCCACCGGTCTTCACTCGCTTCAGTACCATCGCCTCGGGCAGCCACTCGCGGTCTTTCTTAATCCACACTGCCCAAACTCTTCAGCATCACGATCCCGCTAGGACTCTTCGACAGCATGTCCCTCCTTCCTCCCGGCACCAATGTAGTCTCAAGTGCTGGATTTGCAGACACAATGTTGTGCCTTCTATATTGGATCCGACAGGAACGGTACAACAAACTTTTGTGAGTAAAACGTCCTTTTTATATGTAGGCCACCTAATAGTAGTCTGGGGACTGTGTGTTTTCTAGACGGGTTACCTAAACTTACGCCCGTCAGCAGGAAATTCTTTCTTGATCTGGGTGCGCACATGTGTGTGTGTGTTCGTGCTTATACCGACCGATCGTGCGGGTGCGGGCTATGTAATACAATCGCAGGTGGATATGAAATAAATCATTGTGTTTGTTTGATAAAGTCAAGTTGCAGTTGTCGCTTTCAAAATAATCTCTGCCTCATGTGAACTGACACTGTCGCTAGATATGACAGCGGAGCTGAAGCTCATTAAATATGCAAATATTATCCAATCCTAGCCGTGGGCATTTATTTCCAGGTCTCCAGTGCGGCACGCCCATCAAAACCCAGTGTTCAGAAGACAGCCTCAAAACCAGAACATAGCCTATTACTTATTAGTTATGATTTTTTTGAATGTGAAAACCACACAAACGTCATTAGTTACTCAGACAACAGTATAAAAAAATTAAAAAGCCAATTCATGACACCTTAAAAATCATTTTTAAA
The DNA here is from genome assembly GCF_024679245.1 of Pseudorasbora parva. Classification (NCBI taxonomy): domain Eukaryota; kingdom Metazoa; phylum Chordata; class Actinopteri; order Cypriniformes; family Gobionidae; genus Pseudorasbora; species Pseudorasbora parva. The sequence continues at coordinate 25,202,883 of NC_090182.1, forward strand.
AGAACCTGAGGGTTAAGACTATATTTTGTGATTTTAATTTTAGAATATTATGTGTGCTTCTATTTTTCATTATTATATGAAATACAGCATCAGTTGAATATAATATCTCTGTTGATTTCCCAAAGCCACGTTTGATTTAATTGCTGCTGTAGTCTGTTTTCTGTGGTCGCTGATAACTCTAATTACATTAAGTTGGAGTAAATTTAGATATCCTGTATAGAGTGTTAATCAGGTTGCCTCATTGTAAACAAGTAATTAAAATAGTTGATTCATAGATTGTTAAACAGGCAGACAGTGTTATTTTCAAAATTCTTTTCGCTTTCAATTTCAGAAGAATATACATGAAGGTGGAATGCAATTTATTCAATGACCCCCAACTGCCTCGCTGACATTTGAAGTCCTCACAGTTAATGGTGGATTCCTTTATTTGATCCGTGAGCAGAATTAGAGCTGATCAATAGCTGGAACCTAATGCAAAGGCTCCACAATCGATATGAGATTCTCACCGATTCCTGCATGCAAAGACTCAAGAGTCCACTTAAAGATCTATGGGAAAGTGTGCATTCATAGACCTCCAAGAAAGAAGGCCTCCAGGCCAGAAGAATGCTTCAGTACAAAGAACTGAATCAAGCGTATTTACAGTTGCTATAATTTGATCTGCACTGAGCAAAGTCTCATAATATACTGCTCTAAATGAAACGACTGTTGTTGAAAAAAAAAATTTGTACTGCTCTGCTTCTGTAGAGTAGTATGCACATGTGTTTTCATTTTATTAGGTGTTTACATCTTTGCATCTGATGTGATTGCTTTTGGGAGATGCCTGTAAACATGCATCACAGTATCTCAGAAAACAGCAGAGCTTTCTGTCATAAGCCTGAAATATCTTTCAGCGCTTCACACTGAGAAGAAAATAATAACCCTCTGTAGCAAGTCTTTCTACGTGTCGTACAGTCACAGAGACATGTAGCAGGGTAGTGAACCTCTGCGATTGTGAGTGTTGGAAGAAATGGCTCCAGGGTATTGTGTTATTGTGTAACTAGAGACCGAAGAGGGGGAGAGACCCTCAGTCACTGCAGGACCTCCAAATCCTGATCAGAACAGAATCTCCTGGATGGGATTCCCTAAAGCAAGATATGCAATTAAAGCGCAGAGAGGTTCAGTCTTTAAATTTTCTTCCCAGAAAAGGTCTGAAAAATAATTTTCAAAACCACAAAATAATAACATTGTAATATGCGGTACAGCACATCTGTGAAATTTTCTATTACAGGTTGTGCTGTTGCTTGGTAACCTTTAACAACCTACAGTTAGCAGCTAAATCACTTCCATCATAATCAACATGCATGTAATCGTACAGAAGAATTTCTAGCAGTTGACATATTTCCACTGTCGCATGGCACTGGAAGTGTAAAGGCACCTTGTCAGCTTCAGTGTCACCTATGCTGTATGAATTTGAATGTTTTATAATTATACAATCATTCAAAATTAAGCTTTTTTTAGGGGGTGGTAAAACACATTCTTTCGAAGGCTTGATTGTGTTTGTGGGTTGCACTGTAACATGTGTTCATGCTTCGTTTATAAAAAAGAATTCATTACACTGTAAAAAATCGGGCCCCAATTAAAACATTTCTAGTGACTGATCACATCAAAAAAATTCAATTGGCCAAATTGAATTTCTGTGAATTGATGCAATTTAATTCATAGAAATTCAATTAGGCCAACTAAAAAATTTAGATGTGATCAGTCACTAGAAAATTTTCAATTGGGGCCTGAATTTTTTTACAGTGTATTTTTCATATATTTTACACTGCTCTGTTCCTCCTTGTAAAAAACGGTCTGATGGTTTCCAGGTTCTATGAAGGTGGTCCCTCAAATACGTAATGGGCTCAGATTGGTTAGCTGGCCCAGTGTGTTGTGATTCGCTAACCGCCTAGTGCACTTCTTTTTTTTTTCTTTTTTTTTTGGAAAAAGTCTGTAAAGACTGCGGATCTACAGTGATCACTACTAAATGGCACCGTTACTTTTGTATTTTAAGAGTGATTATAGAAAATATCTGTCGCAAGAACTATTAACCCAAAACAAACACTAAACTTTGGCTTTACTATTAGCCAAATCAAACACAGAACATGTTTAACATCCCTGTAGATAAACAACCATGTAGATAAACAATATATAAAAGCTCTAATCAAAGAATCATTTACACTAATTCCAAGTTCATTTTCTTGAGATTTAAAAAGTTTGTAAACTTTAGGTGTTTGTCGGATAACGTTATGTATGAATGAGCGTTTATCAAATTGGTTTGCAGAGCCAAACAGTGTTGTCATTTGTTTACTTCCTTGCTACAATGTACAATTAACAATACAAACTATTACAGGAAAACACTTTGACGAAAAATAAATCATACTTACAGGTTGTGGCCCGTAAACAGCGTCTGTTTTTAAAGTTGGAACTGCTACATCTTTCAGGACAAGCCGTTGTGTGAATCCTGCATTGAACTCGCAAAGATTGTGGAAGCTTTCCTCCGTAAAATGTGCAGCACAGAAAGCGAGATTTGGGTAATAATTATGAGGGACAGAGTTAAAAAATTAATTTTAACCATTGATGCAATCTGGATGAAAATAACAGCATTTCGTTGGGATTGCAACAACAACACTCCAGCCTACTTATTATACAACAACAACTCTTCTCCACAGCAATAAAAAATGGCCTCGCCCCCCTTATTTAATATTCTCGGAGGAGGGGTTTATGTAAATATAGGGCTTAGTGATGTCAAGCTACCCGGTCGTTTGCTATAGTCCTTAGAAATATATTTTTAAAAAAGCAAATATCTCCCTTTGCTTTAAACTATTAATGTTGTAACTTTGCAGATGTTGTTTATGCTCAAACAGCAACATAACACACCAGCTAAAGTTAAAAAAAAAAGAAAAATGAAATGAAAAAAATGAAAATGTGTTTTACCACCCCTTTAAAATGTATATTTTTGATGTATTACATTTATCAAAAGGATCCAAAAGACATTTACATTTTTAAATACAAAAGATTTCTATTTCAAATAAATGTTTTTATTTTAAACTTTTAACTCATCAAAGAATCCTTAACAAAATAAGAAATGTTTCTTTAGCACCATATAATGATAGACTGATTTCTGAAGAAATTTCTTCAGTTTTGCCATCTGAATAAATTACATTCTCAAAATTTTATTAAAAATTATTAAACATTCTATTAAAATAGAAAGCAGCTTTTTAAAATTGTAATAATATTTCACATCACTGTTTTTGTTTTTTGTTTTTTTTTGTTTTTTATCAAATAAATGCAGGTGTGGGGAACATAAGACTTCTTTCAAAAATAACTTTAAAAATCAAAATTTTAAACAGTTGTTAATTTATGAGAAATGTAGGAGAAATCCAGGGCTGTATAAGCGTTAACGCATTGCGCATTTTTTGTTTGATTCGTTGTGTAGCCCATAGTTGGAGAAATCAAGATAAACCATAGACATAAACGATGCAGCAGCAAATATTAATAGGGAAAGAAAATGGTTAACATTAATATTCTAAACCAAAAGTGCAGTTATTGCCTATAAGTGTCACATGCCTGTCCTGTCTTGTGTGCACATGTGGGTTCTGTCATGTCTTGCATGTGCTACTGTCAACCCCGCCCTTCTTGTTATCTGATTATTGGTTTATTTGCCCCACCTGTTCTCCCTCATTATCTGCCTTGTTTGTTCCCTTTATAATCTCCTTGTGTTTGTCAGTCTGTGTTGGATCCTTGTGTAATGTCTGCGTCTTCCGTCCTCCCCGTGATTCTGTTGGTTTGTTTAAGTTTGTATTTATATTATTCTATTATTTGTTTTTCCCCCTCGTGGGTTTTGTTTTGAGTTTATGTTTTGTTTTTGTAAATAAATCATCTTTTTTCTGCACTTGAGTCCTCGCACCCTTTTCCCTTGTCTGTGACGTGACAGAAGGATCCAACCATAGAGGACTCAGCAAGAGGATTGTTTATTTTTGTTGTTTGCTCTTTGAACTATGGAGCTAACCAGGCACGTACAGGTGATGCGGCAGGTGAACTCTAAATACATCCGCCAACAGGGGGCGGGTGTAAGAGAGTTCGCCTGCAAATTCCTTATTGAGGTGCATCACCTGTACCTCAATGAGACAGAGAAGGCAGAGGTGTTTAACCTCTGCCTGGACATGCCTCTCAGCCCCATGGAGGTTGAGAGAATGGGAACCCCGGACTTTTGGGAGTTTGTGGAACAGCTGGACTCCAGTCCCTCTAGGACCAGGGGCTGGATAGCTCCGGTGGTTCCTGTTCCAGTGGCCCCAGTTCCAGTGGCCCAAGCTCCGGTGGTCTCTAAAAGGAGGAGGAGAAGGAAGGCTCCCTCCGTGCCTGTTCTTGTGGTCCCAGCTCCAGTGGTCCCTGTGCCGGTGGTCCCAGTGCCGGCGGATCGCATGCCGGTGGTCCCAGTACCGGCGGATCGTGTTCCGGTGGTCCCGATTCCGGTGGATCGTGTTCCGGTGGTCCCTGTGCCGGTGGACCGTGTTCCGGTGGTCCCTGTGCCGGTTGTCCCTGTGCCGGTGGATCGTGTTCCGGTGGTCCCTGTGCCGGTGGATCGTGTTCCGGTGGTCCCTGTGCCGGTGGATCGTGTTCCGGTGGTCCCTGTGCCGGTGGATCGTGTTCCGGTGGTCCCTGTGCCGGTGGATCGTGTTCTGGTGGTCCCTATTCCGGTGGTCCCTGTACCGGTAGATCGTGTTCCGGTGGTCTCTATTCCGGTGGATCGTGTTCCGGTGGTCCCGATGCCGGTGGTCTCTGTTCCGGTGGATAGTGTTCCGGTGGTCCCTGTGCTGGTGGATCGCATTCCGGTGGACGCCGCTGGGCCGGAGATGCCTCCCAGGCGTCCTGCTCTCACCGCACCTCCCAGGCGTCCTGCTCTCACCGCGCCTCCCAGGCGTCCAGCTCTCACCGCGCCTCCCAGGCGTCCAGCTCTCACCGCGCCTCCCAGGCGTCCAGCTCTCACCGCGCCTCCCAGGCGTCCAGCTCTCACCGCGCCTCCCAGGCGTCCAGCTCTCACCGCGCCTCCCAGGCGTCCAGCTCTCACCGCGCCTCCCAGGCGTCCAGCTCTCACCGCGCCTCCCAGGCGTCCTGCTCTCCGTGCGCCGCTGAGGCGTCCTGCTCTCCGTGCGCCGCTGAGGCGTCCTGCTCTCCGTGCGCCGCTGAGGCGTCCTGCTCTCCGTGCGCCGCTGAGGCGTCCTGCTCTCCGTGCGCCGCTGAGGCGTCCTGCTCTCCGTGCGCCGCTGAGGCGTCCTGCTCTCCGTGCGCCGCTGAGGCGTCCTGCTCTCCGTGCGCCGCCCTGGGTGCCTGAACTTTTTGTTTTCCTCATGTGTCCCTTGTTGACCCCTCCCTTGTCTGTTCCTTCCTTGTCTGTTTCTCCTGTCCCTCCCGTGCCCCCCTGGTCAGTCCCTCCCGTGCCCCCCTGGTCTGTCCCTCCCGTGCCCCCCTGGTCTGTCCCTCCCGTGCCCCCCTGGTCTGTCCCTCCCGTGCCCCCCTGGTCTGTCCCTCCCGTCCCGCCCTGGTCTGTCCCTCCCGCCCCGCCCTGGTCTGTCCCTCCCGCCCCGCCCTGGTCTGTCCCTCCCGTCCCTCCCTGGTCTGTCCCGCCCGTCCCTAGTGGAGCGTCTGGTAGCCGCTCCTTAAGGAGGGGGTAATGTCACATGCCTGTCCTGTCTTGTGTGCACATGTGGGTTCTGTCATGTCTTGCATGTGCTACTGTCAACCCCGCCCTTCTTGTTATCTGATTATTGGTTTATTTGCCCCACCTGTTCTCCCTCATTATCTGCCTTGTTTGTTCCCTTTATAATCTCCTTGTGTTTGTCAGTCTGTGTTGGATCCTTGTGTAATGTCTGCGTCTTCCGTCCTCCCCGTGATTCTGTTGGTTTGTTTAAGTTTGTATTTATATTATTCTATTATTTGTTTTTCCCCCTCGTGGGTTTTGTTTTGAGTTTATGTTTTGTTTTTGTAAATAAATCATCTTTTTTCTGCACTTGAGTCCTCGCACCCTTTTCCCTTGTCTGTGACGTGACAATAAGTTACCATATTTTCTATTTAACCTTTATTAGACACCAGGTCGAAAGAAAAGTGTGTTTTTACACCAGCATATTCTCTGCAGTCTGAGTATTAATAAAGCTCACTCGCTCATATCTGAGCTGAATCATTAACACCATCACCACTTACAGTGCATGTGTTTTATTAAACTAAATGCATTACAATCGTCTAAGGGTGCACTTGTCACACTTGTCATGTTTGGTTCGATTAAAATGAACCCTGGTGCGATTGTTCGTTTAGTGCGGTTCATTTGAACATATGTGAACGCTGCCATCCGAACCCTGGTGCGCACCAAACAAGCTGACCAAGGCTGCTAAAAAGATGGGTCTCGGTCCGCTTCCAAACGAACTCTGGTGCGGTTCGATTGATATATGAACGCAACACGGACCAAAGACATGTAAACGGACCAATAAACGGACGTAATGTCACAAGATGCGACGCATAGTCAGCTGATTTGAAGACACTGAAAGATCAGTGTATCCAAAATTAATAATGTACGTTAGAGGGCAAACGTAGAGCAACGAGGAAGTGCCTCATCAATATTTGGTCCGACGAGCATGTTTCGAAAAAGGCGCTCGCACACACAAAATACTGGCCTTTCTGGGGCCACAGTATATTCCTACACGTGGAATATAGACCTCCTCCAAGTATGGTGTGGTACTGGTGCACTTTCAGGTGCTCATGACAGTTTTCACATTACCAGTTTTTCATACGAACTGTGCCCTGCTACTCCCTTTATTTATATTCTTAAAATGAGAGAAATCCCTGCTTATTCTGAATTTTTAAGCTTAGGCTTAAGACACAAGTTCTTTGATAAATAAACGTACATTTGCATAAAGCATGCATATTTGTCCATATACCCATATTGATTAGAGTATTAAAAACTTAATTCAAACTTAATTAAAGATACATTTACAACATATAAAAATGTGTAATTAAATTGCGATTAATTGCGTGTTAACTCATGACAATCATGCGATTAATCGCAATTAAATATTTTAATTGATTGACAGCCCTAGATGAAACCAATCATGAACCGGAACAGTACTCCAAATGTGGACCTCTTGTTTACTGTGACCTTTTATACATTTTGGGTATTCAGAATGATAATAGGGGGTGACTGAGTCTACTGTGTGGGGAATTTAAATGGGGGCTTTCTATCTCTCATGTACTATAGCTGTTGGTTTTTATAAGAGCTGTAAAAAAGGATCGAGCAAGGGATGTACTTCTCCTCAATGAGTAAAAGAGAGGAGCTGTCATGTTCAGTCTGAGATGAACAGAGACTCCCTTGTCTTGCACAGTCCTTTACATTAATGAGAGACAGAGAGAACCACATCTGCTCTCAGCTGTCTTCTCTTCAAAAACATGACAACTGTTACCTTGCTGTTTTTTATATATAAAACTAGAACAAAGAATATAAAGGTGGTAAAACACTAAGGGAGTCTTTTGATTTCCGAGCTGCAAATGACAAAAGAAAAAAAAAGAAAAAAAAAAGACTGTAACCAACTGAAGCATAATCTTGCCTAGACATTATCTAGTGCAAGAAACTCTACTGTCCCCATACCATCATATAGTGCCATTTTAAATAGTGGAAGCGGTCCAATTATGCTTCATTATGAGGATGCCCCATATAGCCTTCCTGTCCTAATGAGGACACATGCGTCTGTCTTGGCTGACATCACCATAGAGAATTTAAGAAGGGTTTTTTAATTTTAATCCCTGTAGTGCTTGTGAAGACGTAATCATGGACTGTATTATCCATGTTAGGAAAATGTGTTATGATAGGGAAGATCAGGCTCGTGTAGGGTTGAGAATCACAAAATACACTAAGAAAATGAAGGGTTCATTGAACCTAATTAAGAATCCTAATTAAACTGAAGAAAAGTTGTCTATGCAATTAAATAAAGCCTATCAAAAACAACAAGATAACATGTTGTCACGGCTGGGGTGGTAAGCAACACGCACGAACAGAAACATCCTCCAGGATTGCACGAAAAATGCATAAACCACATTGACATAAATGTAAACAACACAGAACAGGGAAGAAATACTCATTCTCACTCCCAAGGCATCAGAAACTGAAGCATGGTCAAAAGTTTCACAATTAAGGCGCTAAAGGGGAAAAAATCTAAATCAATAGGCGTCATGGTAATGACGAAGACGGTACTCTATTGATTTAATCTGTTCAAAACGCAAATGATTCTTAGCATTTGCATATCATAAATATTTATACTTTTAGATTTTTAATCTAGCCCCATTACTTCTCAACCAATTTTTTATTTTTATTTTTTGTGCAAAAACTGACCAAACACATTATATAAGTATTGCAAATAACTCAGCTCAAGTCTTCTGAAGCCATACAATATCTTTATTTGAAAAACGGAATGGATATTAATGTTTTAATCGCAGTCACATCTAACTTAAAAGATACACCAACTCTTAAGCAGACAGTCATGAGACACACAACAGCCAATGCTATTTCACAATCAAAGCTGACATAATGCTTCTTCAAAAGTAAACATTTAAATAAATTAATGTAAATCATTTAAATAATAATAATAATAATAAGTAAATAATACAGTAATTTGATGTTGGCTGATTAAATTGTGAATCACAACCCAACATTTCATAATGGCAAAAATATAACCCAATATATCATTGCATCATGATGATAACATTCCCATGTCCAACTCGTCTGTGTATGGTGCCAAAGGTTTCTCATTGAAATCAATGGAGGACCCTGTTCATCGATACCATGACACCTAGGGGTACCTTTAGCGTCTTAATTCTAATGTGGAAGGCTCTAGTTTTGAGAGTACACAGAGTAATCAACAGAACTAAGAACGTGTGGAACTAGTGAGTAACTAAAATAACAATCACCGAACACAGGCAAACAGGAACAGAACAAAACCAAACTAAAACACAAATTAACAGAACTAAACAAAACCCTTAGACATATATTTTTGTTAACAAATTTGTTGTACAAATATTAATTTAGTTTCAGTAGTTACAACACAATTTGATAAATTAAAGGAGTACTACAGCGCTGGGAAGATGAATCTTTATTTAAACTGGGTCATTAAATGAAATGTAAAATTATTTTTTAATTTGGTGCTTTCTAGACTGAGAAAAGACAGAAAAATTATTTTTGTCTCATGGGGATGAAAGAAAACAATTCCTAGAATGCTTCGCTGTCCTACGAGGCCACTCCCAAAGCCACCGCTACTAGATTACTGAATCACTTTCACTTTCCCACCGCGACGCGTTCATTTTCATAAAATCAGTTCAGTTAGAGAACAGACACTACAATTAAAAACTGTCTGTTCAATATGTGATTTAGCTGCTGAGGGAGTGTCACAGCCCAAAACTGCAGGAGTCAGATTACATTGTCAGTCATGGATGAGCTTGTGATGAGAGCTGAGGTAAACGCGTCCGCGTCACAGATTCACAGCGCATGTTCAGTCTGGCGCCTTTTCAGTTCATGCCTTTGGAAGCTTAACTTTCATAGGAATTAGTTTGAGAAGTTGAAAGACTTACTTTGCTCCGCTGGCCGCACCGTTTCCATGAATGCCAGAGGCTGCAGCTGCGAGCTGAGCTCTGAGTATGATCTCCCATCCCCTACGTGCGAGTTGAAAACATGCGGAAATGGCTCCCTCTGCTGGCTGTAGTCTTTAGACTCTGGCCAAAAATTCCTCCGATGACGCAAATTGACGATATTTGCGTCATCAGAGGAATTTTTCCAGAAATAAAATGCATAAATCTCTTGTCTCAAGGGAATATGAGGGGGGATGCACAATCATTCAAATATACTGCAGGATTTCTACTGATACAAAGCCATATCGCTGCAGTAACCCTTTAAGCTTGTTTTGCACAGTTAAATGGATGTCACTCTCTGGCAAATTGTTTAAGAACTTTGTTACTCATTCTACTTAAACTAACTTAACAAGCAAACCAAATAATTTCCATGACATTCGATTTTATTTTTTGCTTAATCATTAGCATACTCCCACAAATGTTAATGCAAAATTACACTAAAACACCGCTATTTAGCGATTTTGCAATGTTACTAAATTTATTTTAGTTGAATTGTGAGTTTACCATCAAAATTGTACCATGTTTGTGTGCCAGGATGTTGTCTCTTAAGATGCCTTGTGAATGAAACGGAGGTCTGGCTTTCTCTATTATCAGATTAAATAGGCATTAAGATCATTGTGGAAGAGAAAGAATGAGACCAGCCCTGTCCTTGAATATCAGCTGACATTTGCTTCTTTTACCCCTAGCTACTTTGCATAAGCACAAGAGCTAATATGTGCTACTAATGCCTGTCAGAGAATGGCGTTTGTCCTTTCTGTGATGTCAAGGACTCATACTGAGCCAAGCAGCCACAGGCTCACAGCACTATTAGCACTCTTTGAAAGTGTGACCGTTTTGTTCATCCCCTGCACACCAAGACCCAAGTGTTAAGTTCTCTGGTTAGCCTGGCCTTACACTCTTCTGGCCTACTTAGTGCTCTGATCCTTGACTTGAGTATATCCATATACGAGGAGAAGGGTTCTCAGCTGGGAACTTAATATTGTACTCACATGTATTAAGGAATATGTGTGTGAGTGCTTGCGGATATATCCAAATATGCTATTTGACTGTAGAATGTGGCATAAAAATGTCGTAATTATGTTTTATCAGTCAACACTTCTACTTTGAAGAGTAGCTTGTTCCTACAAAAATGCTGTTAGAACCATCTGAGCTGCTGTTATTTGTGTTGCTATTTTTAGTTAGTTTCTCCACATCACAGTCTGATCAACATCCTTAGTTGCGTCAGAAACAACCTGTTAACCAGACAATTCTGCATAACTATGGTTTACTTTGTTTATGATATTAGACATTCCATGAATGTCTAATGCTTTAAAATGCAACTTTTGTAATGTAAAAGTCTTTACTTGAGCTATTTGAGCTATGATAAACACATTCCTATCAAACAAATATTTGCCCTCTTTTATGATGTTATCGTTATACAGTTTGGGTTATGATTGGTTGGATATGTGCTGTGTGAGTACATAGTTGTGCCACCCAGTATGTCTGCCATCATACTGTGTATTTTATACTCTTCCTTATTTATCGGATTCACACTCTCATGCTCGGGTTGTGCGAGTGACTCAGTCGGAGGCAGTGAACACTCATTTGACCAGCGGTCTCTGCACCTGGGTTCTTTCGCCCACCAAACACTGGATCACTTTTGCGGCACTGAGTGCTATTTGTAGCCTTCAGTAGGCTATGAAGGACCTGTAACTCTGTATATCATTATCATTAAGGTCGAACAACACAATGAGAGGTATGGCTTGGTTGCTGTTGCACTGTTTCGAACACTTCTAAATCTAACATGGACAATAGGCAATACTGGACAGACTTTTATCCGTATACCTGTAAGGAGATAGCTGTTAGAAATTGTTCAAATGTGTTTTTAAATAATGCTTTAGGGCCACAGCAGTAACTCTTAATGTCAGATACCAGGCAGGAAAATGTAGCTGCTTCCATAAAATGACACAAACATTGCATTGAAGCTTAAACTGTCAGCATTGTATTCTCTTTTACTGCAGCAAACATGATGGACAAAATGAGATGTGGTACTCAGGCTATTTGTTGTGCTTGGGTAATAGAAAAAATAACATTTTTCTGAGGTTGCTGCTGGCTTTCACTAAATTGGTTTGTTCTCCTGTTGCAGGAGTGATAACAGCCGTTTCCGCCCTGGGAGGCCTTGTCAGCAGACAGGTTCAAGACATGACTACTGTTATCCACAATAAAAAGATTGTGTATCCTACTGCAATGACAAAACTTAAATCTTCTATGACATGTGGATGTGTAGAGGTTCAAATTATTATTAATCCAGCAACTTGTAACTTGCATTAGATCACAGCAATTAGCAAACGATAATGATCTAATCAAAACAAGTACCATTCTACATTTGTTTTCATTGGAGAAGCCATTTCAATGATATGTCAAAATAGGGATGAAAATCACAATTTTCGTTTCATGCCAATTATAAAATATTATGCCATAAAAGAAGATGTATATTAATAGTATAAATGATATAAATGGATAGTAATTATATTTATGATTATAAAAAGTGTAATTAATTATATAAAATGCAATAATATCAAATAATAATTGATCATATTTTTTTTATAATATTTTTTATTATTATTACAATGAATAATTATTCTACTATTATTATAAAAACGAACATTTTTTATATGAACATAAAAAATATAATATAACAAACTACTACTCGGTGTATTGATTTAGTTTTTTACAATCGCTATAGGACACATTTCTCAATACTTAAATATTTTTTTTCAAAACTATTTACAAACACGATTCCAGAAAAGTTGGGACACTGTAGACATTGTGAATTTAAAAAATGCATTGATGTGGAAGTTTCAAATTTCAATATTTTAACTTAGAAAATGTATAATTTTAATCATAAAAAAGTTGGCCATGTTTACCACTGTGTAGCATTCCCTCTTCTTTTTATATCAGTCTACAAATGTCTGGGGACAAGTTGCTCAAGTTTACGAATAGGAATGTTGTCTTATTCTTGTCTTGCTGTCCTAGGTCTTCTTTGTCGCATCTTCCTCTTTATGATGTGCCAAATGTTTTCTACAGGTGAAAAATCTAGACTGCAGGCTGGCTATTTAACTACCGATCCTTCTTCTATGCAGCCATGATGTTGTAATTGTTGCAGTATGTGGTCTGGCATTGTCATGTTGTAAAATGCAAGGTCTTCCCTGAAAGCGTCCCGGAAAGAGGCGACGTCTGGATAGGAGCATATGTTGTTCTAGAACTTATATAGATATACCTTTCAGCATTGATGGTGCCTTTCCAGATGTGTTAGATGCCCATACCACCAAAAAAGGTGCATTGCTGTCACTGGGGTGGTACCCTAAGGTACAAATTGAAAAGGTACATCTTTGTACCTTACGCACACCTAAATGGTACATATTAGTACTTTAAGAGTGCATATTAGTACCTTAAAGGTACATATTAATACCTTAAAGGTACATATTAGTACCTTTCTGGTTTTATACCTTAGGGTACCACCACAGTGACAGCAATGTACCTTTTTTTCTGACAGTGCACGCACTCATGCAACCCCATACAATCAGAGATGCAGGAGCACTGATAACAATAGTTGTCCTTGTCCTCTTTAGTCTGGATGACATGGCATCCCATTTTTCCAAAAAGAACTTCAAATTTTGATTTGTCTGACCACAGAACAGTTTTCCACATTTCCACAGTCCATTTTAAATGAGCCTTGGCCCAGAGAAAATGCCTGCACTTCTGAATCGTGTTTAGATATGGCTTCCTTTTTCCTAGATATGTTCAGTTCCTTTTTAGACAAAAATACATTTGTACGACATTAGTAAATAATCAGCCATCGAGATTGTATGGCAGTATCATAAGATATGAGCATACATTGAGTACATGCAGATGATGAGAAGCCCTTGTCCTGGCTTTTGTTGTCGTACCATGCACATACAGTACTGTATTTGTAAAGGTTGAATTCCTTGGAAATAACACATTATGTATAGCTGACCTGGAACTGTCCACTTAGGGCATAAATACAGCAGGATACAGGAGTGATTATTACTACACATCCCCTTGAGCACCCAGAGCAATACGCTCCAATGTGTAGGGTAATGGCCTGTAACTTCCATCAATGAGTATGGACAGGCGTGTGTGTGTGTGTGTGTGTGTGTGTGTGTGTGTGTGTGTGTGTGTGTGTGTGTGTGTGTGTGTGTGTGTGTGTGTGTGTGTGTGTGTGTGTGTGTGTGTGTGTGCGTGTGCGTGTGCGTGTGCGTGTGCGAGAGAGAGAGAGAGAGAGAGAGAGAGAGAGAGAGAGAGAGAGACTGTGTGTAATTACTCTAATATTTGCAGACGTTTGTGTAGCAAGAATGAGATTACTGAATTTATTTTGAGTGTGTGTATGTGTGTTCTATATTTTAACAGTGAGGGCATGTAGCTTGTATGTGCATGTTGGAGTGAGCCAGAGGATATGGTGTGTGTGTGTGTGTGTGTGTGTGTGTGTGTGTGTGTGTGTGTGTGTGTGTGTGTGTGTGTGTGTGTGTGTGTGTGTGTGTGTGTGTGTGTGTGTGTGTGTGTGTGTGTGTGTGTGTGTGTGTGTGTGTGTGTGTGTGTGTGTGTGAGTGTGTGTGTGTGTGTGTGTGTGTGTGTGTGTGTGTGTGTGTGTGTGTGTTTATACAGAGGACTGGAGGCCAAAGGAGCGAGCAGAACACCTCATTAAAGCACTAGATGTGGATGGGAGAGGTAGAACTCACTGTCCTTTAAAATTTAGTCTACTGCACAGTTATTCAAATAATTCAAATACAGACCCGTTATCGGGCATCAACATAAACCAAATAACAGCACATGAAAGGACACACAGGCTCCAATATAATCCACAGGTTTTCTGCTCACGATTGGAGGGGTGGGGAAAAGAGAAACGGTGAGTGAGTGAAACAGATTGAAAAGGAAATGGCTATTTAGTCTCCACAGTTCTCCTGAGGGAGTCTACCTGAGGCTGCTCTCTGACTACAGTTTAAAGCAGGTTTACTCAATAGTTCTGCCTGGCAAGAGCCTCTCAGACACACTGTCTTCTAAATAGACTGGGTTCACATATATTAAGTGGAACCGATGTAATTTAGGATGAGCAAAAACAGAAACACTGGAAAAGCCAGTTCAGTTGTTGTCAGTTGATTCTGGAATTAGAAAGTTAAATATTTCTTGTTTTATGGAATAGTTAACCAAAAAATGAAAATCCTCATCACTCTCATTTTGTTCCAAACCTCTCTAACATTATTTGTTTTGTGGGAACAAAATGAGAATATTAGCAGGTTGCTTGTTCTGCTCTTTTGATTATGATACAAGGGAATAATAAAGGGAGCAATTGAGTGTTTACATAAACATTAAAAGTTTCAAAAAGCATTTCAATAATGAAACTGAAAACATACTAGTCAGTTTCCTGTCAAATTAGACTAGCGGATAATGCGACTGTAGATGGGTTTCATTCACTGTGTTATGCTCAGCATGACTACTCTTGATCTCTGCATTGTGCACATTCTTTGAAAGTCAGAAGGGATGCACAGTGTGTATTTATAATAGTGTGTAAATATTCAGTTACCCATTGTGTCATGTATACATGGACAGACAGATGAAGACTAGTAGCCTGACAAGCCAGACCCACATCAAGATGTTTGGTCTGGAAACTCACCATAGACAGGGCTCAATCCGAGGGGCGGGATAAACGGTTGTCTTTCCCTCTGCACGCGATAGGATAGCGCTACACCAACCGGAGCAACGACGGTGAAGGGGAGCTCGCTGACTGATTAAACATTCGCCGTATCCGGTCGGCTAAACTCCGAACACATCTTCCCTTTTTAAGAATGACTTCAGTGCCGCTCTTTGTTCTTTTCTCAGAGGAAATCTTAACTCCAAGTCTTCCGGAGGCGCGGGCAGAGCTGATTCGAAAGACCGCCGTTCGCCAGTTTCTGTGTTACTAGAAGCACGCAAACGCAACTCGGCCGTCGTCATTATGGCCCCGCCCGCCGACTCTATACACGATGTGATTGGGCCGTCCAGATTCTGAGGAATACAGCTCAGATAGGAATTGATAGTTGCTAGACCACACTTGCGGGCAAATTAAATTTGCTGCCGCTAGGGTGCGTCTAGATTTCTAGGCTAGAAGAAAGAAACAAAAAAAAATATATATGTATGTGTGTGTGTGTGTGTGTGTGTGTGTGTGTGTGTGTGTGTGTGTGTGTGTGTGTGTGTGTGTGTGTGTGTGTGTGTGTGTGTGTGTGTGTGTGTGTGTGTGTGTGTGTGTGTGTGTGTGTGTGTGTGTGTGTGTGTGTGTGTTGATGTTTGAAATAGCATACACATTAATGATTCTTGATAAATTATTCCTTGAACTAATAACATATGGCATATGAAGCTTGGGTAGAATTAGAGATTTGTGGTGTAGCATAAAACATTGTCACCATGTTTTTACCTTAATCGTATGGCAACCACAGCTGCCATTTTCATTCTTTATTATTATTATTATTATAATGGATTTAACAGGATATTTTTCACAGTGTAGCTTCTAAGCTAATAGCATCAGTTTGGTTGATGTTTTAAGAGTCTCATGACAGACAAGCTAATCATCAGTCATCAGTCATCCCTGCCGAGGGTCTGGTAGGGCCAAACAGTGCTGTAGATCTGTTTGTGAGATAGTGCCAGGACGGGCAGATGCTGCCAGGATCTTTAGCAGGGCCAGAGAGCACAGGTTGGCCAGAGGTGTTCACATCATGTTTTACGCTTCCACTCAGGCTAACACAAACCACTGCAGGCGGCCAGTGTGTTCCTGTCATTAGAGGGCTGGATGACATGGCCATGTGCGCCCTGTCAGAAGGAACTTTTCAGAGCAGGAAAGCAGATGTGAGTGAGAGAGAGCCGCACACTTGCAATCTGCTTCCACATTATCACACACATGGGGAGTGGCAACGACTGTGTGGCAAATGGTTTCCTTTGAATTTTTTGTAAATTAGCTACTAATTAAAAACAAATGTGTTTATGTGACTATTCTGTACACTTTTTTTCACTGGATATTTATTTTTACTTTACAAATTATGGTTGCCCTTCACTTGTGTAACAGTTTTTCTCCTTGTACATTTTCTTCAAAGTTAGTGTAAAACTTGAGATGAATACATTTCCTAAAGTAGTGAGAGTGTAAAAAGTGTTTTAGGAGAGTTTCTTTTCTACAGGGCCAAAAATGGCTATAGTCAAAGGAACACTCACTGAATAAATTGCAACAGATTTAGTTTATTTATTGATTGATTGATTATTTTTTAAAGAAATTAAATGTTTTTTGAGCACAAAATGTCATCAAATGTGACACTGAAACTGGACTAATGACTGCTAAAAATTATTACAATTTAAAATAGATTTACAGTTTGAGTTATTAAATGTAAATTGTTATTTTAAATTACAATATCAGTCTTTACTGTTTTTTATCAAATAAATTCAGTCTTTGTTAGCGTATGCGTAAAGCTTGGTTGCCACTTTTTATTGGTAGGAAAATAGAAAAAAAACATAAAGCTGCAAGCAGGTATGAAAGGGTCTTGGCGGCCGGGCCGGGCTACTGCCACCCTTCCTGACCTCAGGAAAACAGGGAATTGTGGGCAACATGCATTTTAGCAGGTAAATATGCAAAAATAGCAAAGTCATTTTGATGTGCCAAACTTCCTGTTGACAGTCGGTGGTGCTTTGACTGCAACTGAATACTGTAAAGGCGGGCGTACACTGTGCGAATTCGGACACTCGGAAGGTCGTGAGATATTGCAGACGCTATGAGTCATTTAATTTGATCATCGCATCAAATCAGCTGGTACACGGCATGATTGTTTGCACCGCGAGCCGGCTGCGATCACACGAGTTTTCGTGTAACACAGACACCGGAGCTTTCAATGTTGCTGCTATAGCTTCAGATACAAAAAATAAATAAAAAAGGTGTGCAAATGATTTGTTGAAAAGCAGAGAAAGGTAGTAGCCATTCTTTTTAACCGAAACAACCAGAGGGAAAGAGAAGAGTGCACGTGAGACAAAGTGTGTGTTTGTGTGTGTGTGTGTGTGCGTGTGTGTGTGTGTGTGTGTGTGTGTGTGTGTGTATGTGTGTGTGTGTGTGTCTGTGTGTGTGTGTGTGTGTGTGTGTGTGTGTGTGTGTGTGTGTGTGTGTGTGTGTGTGTGTGTGTGTGTGTGTGTGTGTGTGTGTGTGTGTGTGTGTGTGTGTGTGTGTGTGTGTGTGTGTGTGTGTGTGTGTGTGTGTGTGTGTGTGTGTGTGTGTGTGTGTGTGTGTGTGTGTGTGTGTGTGTACGTGCAGTATGTGGCAGCCACTGAGCTAATAATAGTCATAGATTGAGCGTATGTGACGAGCTTGTGCATGATTTGGCAATAGGGGACAGCCATATGCTGGTAAAAATCGGGCCGACTCCCCAAACTTTTTAAACATGTTTAAAAATGATCGTAGGGTCGGGAGGTGCTCCTAACGTGCTCGGCTCGTCTCGTATTTCCTCTCACATGGTGCGAGCCGCGACCATACGAGCATCCACGATGTCCACGCGATTTCTCCCGAGAAAAAAAAAATCGTCTGCGAGTTCGTACGACAGCAAAAATCGCACCGTGTACGCCTGCCAGGGCACTTTGACTTCAGGCCAGGGCACTTTGGGTTTGAGTCAGATCGGACATAGTATGTCTGAGTTATAACAACTTCCTGTTTCATGGCGTTTATCACATACATCAGCGCTTAGCCAAGTGTTGCAGAATTTAACTTGTTTCTAGCATGTTTGGTACTTCGTGGCATATTTAAATTTGTTTCAATGAGTAAATTACAGTCTGTTCATAATTTTTATGGACAGAATTTCTAGACGCAGCCAAGGGCCGGAGAGTGTCCGGTTTGGGGACCACGCAATTTCATCGCTGCTCTTTGCAGATGATGTTGTCGTGTTGGCAACCTCAGACCGGGACCTTCAACATGCATTGGGACGGTTTGCAGCCGAGTGTGAAGCGGCGGGGATGAGAATCAGCACCTCCAAGTCCGAGGCCATGGTTCTCAGTCGGAAAAGGGTAGCTTGCTCACTTCAGGTTGGTGGAGAGTTCTTGCCTCAAGTGGAGGAGTTTAAGTATCTTGGGGTCTTGTTCACGAGTGAGGGAAGGATGGAACGGGAGATTGACAGACGGATCGGTGCATCATCTGCAGTAATGCGGGCGATGTACCGGTCTGTTGTGGTGAAGAAGGAGCTGAGCCGTAAGGCAAAGCTCTCGATTTACCGGTCAATCTACGTTCCTACTCTCACCTATGGTCATGAGCTGTGGGTCATGACCGAAAGGACAAGATCCCGGATACAGGCGGCTGAAATGAGCTTTCTCCGCAGGGTGGCTGGGCGCTCCCTTAGAGATAGGGTGAGAAGCTCGGTCACTCGGGAGGAGCTCAGAGTAGAGCCGTTGCTCCTTCACATCGAGAGGAGCCAGCTGAGGTGGCTCGGGCATCTATTTCGGATGCCCCCTGGACGCCTTCCCAGGGAGGTGTTCCGGGCACATCCCACCGGGAGGAGGCCTTGGGGAAGACCCAGGACACGCTGGAGGGATTATGTCTCCAGGCTGGCCTGGGAACGCCTCGGGGTGCCCCCGGAGGAGCTGGAGGAAGTGGCCAGAGAGAAGGAAGTCTGGGCGTCTCTGCTTAGACTGTTTCCCCCGCGACCCGGCCCCGGATAAGCGGAAGATGATGGATGGATGGATGGATGAGTAAATTACAGTGTAAAGCATGCCATTTCCTGTTGCCAGCAGGTGGCACTATGACTAACTGAATTACTTGCAACAGCTTCCTGTTTCATGGTGATACAGACTTTTTTTCAGGCTGTCGCGGACCCACCCTTCAGCGAAAACTCAAGATCTTCACAATTTAACATCAATAAGGTCTTAAGATTAGACAGACCAAATATGATGTTGTTCTGGCTTAATATTTTCTGTTGCCAACAGGTGGTGTCAATTACTGTAACTAAACATTGGCATGTAGATGTCTTCAGACCTGGACTCTTATCAAACGTGAAGTTTGGGGCAGATCGGACATTGTATGAGTTACAACGTCTTGTTTTATGGTGAAACATCAGACTTTGTGAGGCACCGCAGACATGCCCTTCTGGGAAAACTCAAGAAATCTTCGAAATTTAACATCGCAAAGGCCTTTAGATTAAAGATGTATGTTTATCTGATAAAATCTCTAGGAGGTGTTTGTTAGAGTACTTCCTGTTGGGTTTTCAGATTTTGCTCCCAAATGTACTTTTTTGTAGGTATTGGGCTGTTACATGTGTCTATTGAATCTCATACCTGTAAGTGAAACGTAGTGCAAACAACAGTTAATTTAAATTTTTTAGGTGGCGCTAGAGCCATTTTGCCAAACCTAATTCTGAAATCCATATTAGACGCACATTTGCATCACTTCTGACGCGTGTGCAAAGTTTCAGAAGTTTTCGAGCATGTCAGGCCCTCAAAAAAAGTGATTCATTTCGGAAAAGAAGAATGATAGGAGAAGCTATTCCAATAGGGTCCTCACACCATCGGTGCTCGGGCCCTAATGATGCACAGAATCTAGAAGGGAAAGGATCAGGAAATGTGTGTGACTCACACTCACATCACTCTCAAGTGCATCAATGTGAATCTCTGACAGCATTGCAAGTTTAAAAACCCTGTGCAAGGCACTAAAGCTGTGTTCTCGGTAGGCTAATACATCACTGCAATTAAAGTTAAGTCATTTAGGATGAAGTCATATGTCAAATTATATCAAATAAAGTTAATGAATATGTTCTGCTGATGACTGTTGCCAGGAACCAGTTGAATGAGCACAGGTAATTAACATTGTATGCATTGACAAAAATCACCCCAAAAAAGTGAAACCATTCAAGAAAAGCACATATGGTACAATGAGGATCTCGATTCAATATGCCATATGTCTTCGATAATAGCTAACACAGAGGGATGCAGTACCCCACCCCCCACCCACCCTTCCTTTCTCTTCTCTCTCTCTCTCTCTCTCTCCCCTTCGTTCTCTCCCTCCCCGGGTCCACAAAGCTCAGCCCAGACAGAATTAATGTGCAAGTCATCAGTCACAGAGGAAGCAGAGCCATGTGATAAGAACACCCCCAATATTACCTCAGAGCTCATGGCAGCGTCTGTTATAGACGTGTCACACTCATTATTGCTTATCACCGAGCGTGTGACTTTTATTTAGAGTGCATGAAGAACAGTTTAATGAGTGTGTCTGTGTTGAATATCACGTTCTCATTATAAGATGTAATCTGCTCAGAATGAGACAATGTCTATCATACAGATAAAGTGTTTATGTTTTGGCTGGATGTTCAAATGAGTCATAGTGCATGTGATGAAGACCAGTGGTCACAAACTCACACACATAAAAACACACATGCTGGAGGAGTTGGCACCCTGCACTGCTTGTGGGCTGTTGCATGATGGGGCAGGCAGTTTGGGTGATGGCCATGCCTATCGCTCCTACTCCCCCTGTGCCCCTCAGGCAGCCCCTGCTGGGATTTGGGCTTTGGGCAGTGAACAGACTGCAACTTCAATCTGTTTAGTTGCGGGACTGAAACGTGAGGGCCGGAGCTGCAGTGAAAAATAACCTCCGCCAGGACAAAGATAGCAACAAGAGAGTATGATGCAGCATTAAAATACACAGGGAAACCTGGTTCAAAACCGATTGAGGCCATTTTGCCACCAACAGGGAGAGGAAAAGATATTCAACGTTCAAGGCAGCAGAGATAGAAAAGCGCCCTGCTGTTTTGTAAATGTCAGCGAGACCCTTTGTGTGCATTGATTATCTGCCTCTTCAGAAACTCCATCCGCACCATTTCCAGTCCAGTGATGCATATAGAAACGTTTACTAATTGCTTCTCGGAAATTAATAATAAAACCAGCGAGATGCTAACAACGCGGCTTGAATGATGTCTGTATTGTAAATCGTGTTCTGTTGTCGTCTCTAGTCTGTTCGCAGTTCTCAAAAGGAGTTTACGCCATCATCGGCGTGTACGACAGGAAGACCGTCAACATGTTGATGTCGTTCTGCGGTGCGCTACACGTCTGTTTTGTGACGCCCAGCTTCCCCATGGAAAACTCCAACCAGTTTGTCATCCAGCTGAGACCTGAACTGCAGGACGCTCTGGTGGCCGTCATCGAGCACTACAAGTGGTCCAAGTTCGTCTACATGTACAGCTCGGACTCTGGTGAGGACTGCTTTTATGATCGAAATCTTTGGATTCGGAGGGGAATTTACTAAGGATGAATTGCACTTGATTGTTATTTGATGTGTCACTTCTTCCATGATCTAGTGTTTATAGATAATCATTAAAAATAATAATAATTATATAAATAATATTAATGGGTGTAAATGTAAATTTAAATAATAATATTGTCAAATAGTATTGTCTCATGCAGTATATAGAGATGGTAAGGTAGTCATATTTTCTTGGCATCAAAAAGTTAGAAAACCCCTGACATAATCCACATAAAGTCTCTTTAAAGGGTCAGTTCACATAAAAATAAAATTTCTGTCATTAATTACGCACCCTCATATCTTTCCAAACCATTCTGATCCCCCCCATAGACTGCAGCCTAAATCCCAGAAAAGTAGCAAAGACATGTGACTAGTCCATGTGACTCCGGTGGTTCAACCAAGCGGCAACCTCCTGCAATCTCTCTTGAAGCCAATACGGAAGTAACATAAACTGAAATTCCTAAACTGGCCACTAGGGACAGGCTCCAGAAGGGAGCAGAATCTCATTGAGCCCCATGTTAAAATTCCCAACTTTACAGCAGAAAAAAAAAACATGTTTACAGCCTGGTACAAATTGTGGTTTTGGTCTATATGGCTAATTTTGCCCTTCATGACAGCTGTGAGGGGGTGAATTTTTATAACTCATTCGTTTACATTATATAAAGGCTTAAAGTTCCGCATAATTAAAGGCGTGGTTACTTTGAGTGGCAGGTGGATAGCCATTTATCTGGCGTCTATAGCTCCACCCACATCCCGCCTCTTTGCCCATTTTCAGTTATCGGGCGTGACTTGTGATGACGCGTTACCAAGATGGCAACCGCCAGCTCGTCTCTACTTAACGCTTCAGAACGGCTTATTGGAATCCTATGGGTGACTTCACGGACAATATGTCCATGTTTACAGTCTATGGGTTCAACCTTAATGTTATGAAGTGTTACTTCAAAGAATAGTTCACCCAAAAATGAAAAGTCTGTTATCATTTACTTACCCTCATGTTGTTCCAAGCCTGTATGACTTTCTTTATCTGCTGAAAAACAAAAGAATATATTTTGAAGAATGTTTGTAACCAAGCAGATGGATCAACCATAGGGGAAAAATACTATGGTAGTGAATGGTTGTTCTATCTGCTTTGTTACAAACATTCTTCAAAATATCTTCTTTTGTGTTCAGCAGAACAAAGTAACTCATACAGGTTTGGAACAACATGAGGGTGAGTAAATGATGACAGAATTTTCATTTTTGGGTGAACTATCCCTTTAATGTTACAATCTCTTCTCTTCTGTGCCAGTTTAATGCTGCCTTCACATTCTATCGGAATTATCGTAAATATGAGTTTGCGAGGTAAAAAGTGCACTTGAATGCCCTCTGATGTCGTGTTTACCAATGGGAAGTTCGGAAATAATTGTGATACCCAAATTCCCGAGATGAGCATGCCATAAATTTTAAACATGGTGGCGGGGAGAACTAGCCTACTGCTGACAGGTAGCTATGATTTATAAGCTTTTACCCCAAAACAGCTAGATCGTCTGTAGTCTTGTCTTTTATTGTAGCTAGGGTAGGCCTATATGTAAATAGGCTACACTTATCATTTGAAGCATAGACTGTTGTAGCCTACGTTTTATAGCTACACAACAAAAATTTGAAAGAGATTGCAGAATCTAACATCATAAATGTTTTTTGTCAGTGGAGGCTATGTGACACTACATATCATTTTGGGTTTATTACATTTTTCCCAATAAATATAAGAGATAATAAACATGGTTCCATGATTCCTGTTAATTCTGACAACAAAGCACTTGAATGCAACAAGCTCGTAATAACGAATTCTGAAGTGGGAAGTAGGACATTCTGATAGCACGTGAAGGCAGAATAGTGCGCGATTCACGTAAGCGCCACAACGCAAGCATGTGGTCGTGCTCAGCAAATAGTTAGCCAGCGTTTTGCTGTAAAACACGGGGGCACTGTACATTTGTGAATAGCCCAACAAAATGAATAGCGTAAGTGAGTGTTAGGGATTGTATAAAAAAGTCGTTTTTTTGTTTGTTTTTGGACACAAAATGTATTCTTATCACTTCATAACGTTAAAGTTGAACCACTGGAGTCACATGGACAATTTTTATTTATGATTTTGCTACCTTTCTGGGACTTGAAAGTTGAAATTACATTGCAGTCTATGGAGGTGTCAGAACGGTTTGGGTTTGGAATGACATGAGGGTGAGTAATTAATGACAGAAATTATATTTTTGTGTGAACTAACCCTTTAAATCCCTGTCTAAAAGTGCTCTAAAATGTGCAATGTTTAATAAACTTCATTTGCATAGGACAGAGGCATGTTTGCCGCTCATTAGAATTAAAATATGCAACATACTCATAGTGCTAGAGCGATGCATTTACCACTTGGTTAAACTGGTTTGAGTGTGCTTAGTGAATAAGATACTGTTTTTTGTGCTGAAATAGCATGCGCTAAACTGAATTTGCTTCCTTTGAGTCTGGTTGGTTTTCTGAGACCCAGTATTTACCACATTGCTGGTGTGCACATAGAGTCAGCTTTTGTTCCCGGTTTGGGTTTGTTTGTGAACATGTTAGTGTGTGATGTCAGTTATAGATATGACTCATGAGAGAGCTGCTTGCTTGTGTGTTGCTGGGATGAACAATATAGTGCTCTGATCTGAGTGGCTGCATCTCTCCCTGCACTTGGAGCTCATTTGAAGCATCTTTCTCCATGAATATCTGCCAGAATGAAACCATTGTGCCAGAGTAAAATGTATCCAGCTGAAGGCTGGGGAAAGAAAATCCCAATTCCAAAGCACCTCTGCTCTGCACATGGTTTCATTGTTATTCCAAGAAGGGTCCAAAATTAACTTTTCTGCCGCACATGCCAGGGGCGATGATTTGAGAATTTTTCCAAACCTAAATATTTTTCTTATTGCGTGTTTTATTTTAGTTTATTTTTATTACAAAAAAGTCCCTTTAGAAATGACTTAGCTGTTTTTCCTGAAAGAGTTTGCCCCAAAATTCCAAAACATTTAAATTCTTTCATTATTTACTCAGCCTCATGTCTTTCCAAACCTGCATGACTTTCTTTCTTCTGTGGCACACAAAAATAATGTCTCAGTTTTTGTCTTAACATTAGAAGATATTTTGAAGAATGCACTGAATATTCTTAAAGGGATAGTCATAATTTACTCGCTTGCAATTTGTTCCAATTTGTCCACAGTGTGTTTTGGTGGTGTTTCATGTTCACTGTCATGTTTCTCAGTTTATCATGTTCACAGTCATGTTCTCTGTCAGGATCCAGGTTTGTCATGTGACCTTTGTTCTCATGTCATGTCATTGGTTCATGATTTCATCAGTGTTCACAGGTGTCCATTGTCTTATCATTAGTACTTGTGTATTTAATCCCTCATGTTTGCCATGTGTCCTTGGCTGAATCTGAAATCACCCCCTATACCCTCAAATAGGGGACTATCTGAGAGGGGAAACAGCCATTTGTAGTGGTGTCCGAAACCATAGTGGACATGTTCAAGTGCGCTCATTTAATCCCACGTTGCACCGCAGTAATGAGTATACAGCCGATGTACACTCAACGGCTGTCCGACTCGTGTCACGCACTCGTTTTCATTCACTCCTTCAAGTGAACTATATTAGTGGAATAACGTAGGAAATTGTGAATGAGGGTTTAGGGGGAGATTTTTGGATTCAGCCCTTGTCTTGTATTGCATGTTGTAAACTGCTACTGGTGAGGTTTTGTTACACATTGCTATGTTCAGCAAGTCGTTGTTTCTAGTTAATGCCAAGCCAAGCCTACTTAGCCTAGCCAAGTCTTTTGTTTATTGTTTTTACCACGTCTTTTTTTATGTTTGGGATTTGAATAAAAATTGCACTTGGGTTTTTCAAGCTTGCCTCCAGTGGAATACATGTTACGAACAGAAAAAAAAAGATACTTTGAAGAATTTTGGGCGACTGAATAGTTGATGGGACCCATTGTTTTCATACTATGGAGATTAGTTACCCATGGTCATCAAAATGTATTATTTTGTGTTCAGTTGAAGAAATAATTTCATACATGTTTGGAACAAACTGAGGGTGAGTAATGATTACAGAATTTTATTTTTTTGGTGAACCATCTCTTTAAAGGTTTGGAACAACACAAAGGTGAATAAATAAGGACAGAATTATCATGTAACAAACAGTGATGACTTGGGCTAGCTGTAATAATTTATTTTTGGTGGCTTTTTTATGAAGAAAATTCCACGTTTTTGTCACATAATTCTAGAAAAATAAATAAATCCTGCTTAAGCAAAAATAAATCCTGATGGCAAAGTTGAAAAGACACAAATCACCCAGATGGCGTAGAAATCATCTACGTCTTTTACATCAGGGAGAGACAGACTATCGTTCTAATTTGATTTAAATTAGAATATCTAACTAATTTGATAGAAATGATGTCACAATTGCTTAGAAAATTACCAGACAAGTGGTGACTAACCCAATTTTTACTTGCATTTGGAGCTTGGTGAGAGTTAATTTTGGACTCTGTTGCCACGAACCATCCCAACACAGCAGTACAGGAATTTTAAATCTCCTGCATATCTTCGATTCAAAATAAATACCTGAAATTCCCATATCTGCTCTAGAAAAGTCATGGGCATCCGGTTCTGCTCCCCAAGCAGGTAATGTCTGACACACCTGTCAGCACCAGGTGTGCGTTCCCCAATCCTCCCGGCACCCTAGCCAATCGGCTGCAGTGTCCCCATAATGTGTCACCATCTGTCACAGACGTTCAGCTCAGCCGACCATGATGGGAGCATGACGGGATCTGCATGTTACAGATCTTTTTTAAGAAATGTAGTTACCCACAATGCCAGCTCTCTTCTTTCCGGATCTCCTTTTTGCCTTGTCGTTGTCAGTTCTGTCATCGCTCTACACACACAAAAGGTTTGATGCCTGCCTATATGCACGCCACAGGTGTCTCTGTGATGGTTTTATCTTGTGGAAGTGCTGAGGGCTCTGGGTTAAGATTGTAGGATCATTAACTCTGTGACTGAGGGGAACCAAACTGCAGGAATCCATATCGCCATCCTCTTGTTGCCTAGATACAGCGCTGCACTGTCTTCAGGGTTATTTTAAGCCTTTTAAGGACATATGTGTGAGAGTGTACGTAGCCCGTTTGTGAACCCAGCCACACTGTAAGCTTCCTATGTGTGTAAAATGGGCCCCGCTGCCGTGTGCTGTTTTGCATGCTAGCGTAGTACTCCATTGGCACCACACCACCCCAGATGAGTGAGAAAGGGGCTAAGGAGAGACATCTTCCCCCGCTGGCCCTGTTCTCTGTGTGCATCGTGAGCCATTTGTTCAGCCTGCTGGGAGCGTGAGCTCCTTAATGTCAAATCACCCTGAAGTCTTAAAGTGGTCCAGCTGTACTCACACTGAGTCAAATAGGAAGCAACACTGGCTCAGATGCAGAGGGGTCAAAGAGCAAGTGCTCAAAACAGAGCAGAGGAGGGAGTCAATATTCCTCGCTCCTGCTGTCAATATGGACAATCTTTACATGGGAATCTAACTATTATAGACTTGTTTTTTAAACTGTACTATAAATATGATTTGCTGTTGTCTAATTAGAATGTTTAGAAAGTTTCTGTGACTATTTACTCACCCTTATGTTGTTCCTAATCTTTCTGTATTCTATTTAATATTGTGAATATTTGTACTTGTTTGTTTTTTTCTATGTATTTAGTCCCCATTCCAGCTTCTTTTTAAAAAGACATGAAAGCTCAATTTAAGTATCATAAACGTATAGTTCACTTGACTTATGCATTATATTTCAAATCATCTGAAGACACATAAAAGCTTTGTGTGAGAAACTATAGCGCTGATATTCGAGCGAGATATTCGCTGATTATTTCCCCTTTGGTGCCTGTTAATCGCTGCTTCTGAATCATTAAGACCGTGAACTCAAGAACTGAGATGTTTATATTCATGAATGAATTTTTTATACTACTGATTCATTAAAAATAACTGACTCAATGAAATTCATTGGCAAAATGGATAACACTGTCTCTCTCATGAACAAGCCAAAGGTGAGTTAGGGCAGACGTCAAGGTTTTTTTTGGACTTTAATAGTCCCTTTTTATGATACTTTTATGATGTTTGCATCATTTTTTATGCTTGAAAACCACAGTCCTTGTTCATTGTAATTTCATGAAAAGAGTGACTGGTAGAGTTCCTCAATTTCCTCAGTTTAGTGTCACTCAGTGGAGTGGAGGTATGACGTCACTTTGTAGGCCAACCAGCGGTTAGCATCACACTAGTTCTGGCATTCACACTACTACTTTCAAAGACACATACCAGCTTAAGAAATCATGAGTGGGGTAATACTGATGTATTTTATGTTTAAGAATTAACCATGAAAGTGTCTTGAGCTTGTGTTCACCACAGACCTTATTTCAGCCATTTAAACAAAACCCCATTTAAAAAGAAAACTATAATGCTAACTCACATCTTTGGCCTAAAAAGTGTAACATACCTGCACCACAAGAAAGTCATATGATTGAATTTTACTTTAAGGGCATGTGTTCCTGACTTGGAGGCTCACAATTTGGGACCATTTAATTTAATTTAATTTAATTCAATTTTAGCATAGTTAACAATTTTCTGACACAGTATATTTTTCATCACATCATTGACCAAAAGTTCTCATTTTAGTATCCCAGAATTAAAATGAACTCATATGGTGTATAGGTAAAATGGTGTGACGTTAAATAAGAGATGACTGCATTTTCATTCCTTTAACTTCTGAGTATTTATTCCTTATTGTAGTCTTCATTGTCTAGGGCACAGAATGACACAGTTCTGGCACAGTCGCAGTTTCCTGTGATTTATTTTGTGGTCCATCCCACCCCATAAATGAAATATTTATTCCGGTTATCACTGCTGCGGGATCCATTGGTTCCATAAATTATAAAGCGTGCATCCTTGCTGCTCTCCTTTTAATTACAGCTCACGCAACAGCTGTGTGGTATTGCATTAAACAAAGGCTGTAAAATTCAAGTGCATGCATTTTCTTTTTTGTTTTATGTTTTGAACAGCACCCAAAGTCCATTAAACATTTCATGAACAATTTCCCATATAAATGCTCGCAAGGGAGTTACTGTATTTATGTCTCTTTGTTGAGCTTGGCACAATTTGCAGGAAGCCATATACTTTCGTAGTCAGAAAACTGGATTACTGGATGAACTTGGGCTTGTTGTGTGACATACTCGCACAGCAAAAAGCAGAGATGGCTGTGAAAGCATGCAGTTGAGTGTTTGGAGAGGTTTTAATGAGTTTGGAGGAGCTGGCCATGGTGATGAAGTACTGAGAACAGAAGAAGCATGAGCTGCTCTCAGCAGCTGCATAATAAGAGCAATCTTGTATGCTGGAGGTTTTAACTGTCATCATGTCATGGATCATATAATCCTTCACAAATGCTCATTTCGTATAATATGAGAGATGTGGCTTGTGTCATGTGTAGACATTATCACTATGTGATATGTTCTTACTGAAGGCTGCACCAAAAAGTTGATATTATTGCTCTGATGGCTACTAAGCACATTGTTTTTGAACTAGAGAGATCTTTGTCTGTGTCTGGGGAAGAAGCTGACTGGTCCTTTGGGGGTTGCGTACATGAATCCTATGCTAAGATCAATGTCTCCACTAATCGAACCCCATTTCCTGTCTGTGAACAGTGTGGCTCTCACTCTCCACTGTTCTGTATCTTCCTGGCTGGTTTTTCTGAATTCACAGCCAATAAAGTGGCATTCAGATGGTCAGAGGTGGCTGGAGATAACAGAGTGTCAATACTATAGTCCTCCAAGCACTCAAGCTGCTTTAGAATGACTTCTTAATGAATAAGCTTAGGCAAAGGGTGACCAGACATGCTGTTTGTCCTGGGACAATCCCGTATTTTAGATCTATTTTAGTTTCCTGACTTATTATGGAAAAAAATCATGTTTTTCCCCTTATTTCCTAAATTATCTTTGCTAGGTGATCACATAAAAGTAAGTATCAGTTGTCTGTCACATGTGAATAACCTAATCAAAGAGCCAATCTCGGAGTATATTCATAGTATATTCTGAAGAACAAAAATTAACATCCAATCACAACAATTCATAATTGATTAATTTGCAATTAGTGAAGGCGGGATATTGAGCGCAGAGTTCTAGTCAGACGCAAATGTCAATGAAATGTGTGTCTACATTTTATCTTCAAAAAGAGGTTATCAAATTCCACCATGAGAAATCTGGTCATCCTGCTTCAGCACTCTCACATGTCATTATTTACACATTGCACTTCACACAACTTGTCACATTAAGTGTCACATCTTCTTCCAAAGTTGTTAGTTTACTCAATATTCTGAGTTAAGCGCAGTTACTAGAGCCCTGCACGGGCCTCAAATCTAGGCCCTAGCCCGGCCCGGGCCCGAGACGCTGAGGCCCTAGCCCGGCCCGTGTCCGACAGCTTATCAAAATTCTCGGCCCGAGTCCGACTAGAGCCCGTTTTTTTTTTTTTTTTTTTTTTTTTTTTTTTTTTTTTTTTTTTTTTACATTGTTGCAGCCATTAAAATAGTTCTGTTTTGTTTTTAATGTCAAAGTAGTTATTTTTCGTTTCGTTTCTTTAGTACGTTAATTTAGAAAAATGTTTAGAGCATTTTTTTGTTTGTTAAATTAAAGTTTTAATTTTTTTAAGTGACGACCAAAAGCGGCCAGCGGCCGACAGTGAGTTAACCGCATATTTAATTATTTTAGTCTCTCAAATCAACTCTTGACTTGTCTTGCCTATAATAAAATCCATAAAACACTTCAAGCATCACAATGTTAGTTAATTTCGCCAACTATTACCACCAGTAGCCTAAAAGGCATTTCTGACGAGTTGAGGCAGGCTGATTCTGCTCGCGGCTCTCGCAAACGGAGCTAAACAAATAAAATAAAAAAAGCACATGCAGGTTGTCTTATAGCCTACCTTACACCTACGCAAATGAATATAAATCCGATCTTCAATTCCCGGGGTATATGCTCATTTAACGGAGTTTACAGCAACGGAAGGAAAAGATTCAAGATGCATTTTATTCAGCAGCTTATTTCAGATTCAAATACCACATAAGAGAGCGCGACGCACTGGTAAGATAATGATCTCATTCATCTCATTCATTTTTATTGAAGATGATGGTGTTTTTGACTATCTTAGACTTATTTTAAGTTTCATTTACGGCCATTTGCGTTGGCTTGCATTAGTCATTTGCGGCGATCGTGTTGCAGCACCATCATATCTATCTGACTACAACATATAGCCCATAAAACATTGTGACACATAATGACATGTTTGAAAGTCTGTAGGTTAACATAAATGCAGATAGTCCTAATTGTAATAATAAAAGACAACATAGCCTAATTATCGATTTTGAAATATTAAACCAGTCAATACAGAACGAATTATTCTGTAGCCTTTTGCCGTCAATACCATGGATATGGCATGGGCCGGCTACTGCCGAAGTTGTCTTTGCTGTATCAATAGGCAATATATTTATATTTAACATGAAGTATAGGGCTTCCCTGTACATTAATAGCACCAGACGCCCCGCGGATGACACGCAACAGAAACGCCATGCTCACACCACGCTTGCAGTGTGTCTCCGTGCTGAAGAAACGCACGCTGCTGCTGGCGCGGACTCTGAACCTATGCTCTGAACACTGTGCGAGCCATCTTGACAGTCGCGTTAGCTATTATGGTCTCGTGTTGTTTCCACCAGCGCAGAACTCATTGTTCCTTTTAATTGATAAAATAAATATAAAACGAAGGAGAAGCCTATAAAAAGGCCCGAAGCCCGGCCCGCGTTTTAGGTATGACATGAAAATTGGCCCGAAGCCCGGCCCGAGGGGTGTAAAAAAGTCGGGGCCCGTCGGGCTCGGGCATAAATGCAGGGCTGTAGCAGTTACACTGTCAGAAAAAAAGCTACATTGCTGTCACTGGGGCGGTACCCTAAGGTACAAAACCAGAACGGTACTAATATCTACCTTTGAGGTATTAATATGTACATGCACTCTTAAAGTACTGATTTTTACCTTTTAAGGTACTAATATGTACCATTTAGGGGTGAGTAAGGTACAAAGATATACCTTTTCACTTTTGTACCTTAGGGTACCGCCCCAGTGACAGCACTGTACCTTTTTTTCGGAGAGTGTAGTTTGCTTGTGAAATTCAAAATTTCTAGTAAATGTACAGTTTATTTACTTTTTTGAGTTCTGTTAACCTAGGGTTTCTCATTTGTATTCAAGGACTGGCAGTCCTGCAGAAGGTTCTGGACACAGCAGCGGAACATAACTGGCTCGTGACCTCTGTGAACGTGGAGACAATGACCGAAGCATCCTTCCTCAAAGTGTTCCAGGACCTGGACAAAAGGAAGGAGGGCCAGATCATCATCGACTGTGAGCTGGAGAGACTCACCTCCATCCTGAAGAAGGTAACTGTCTCTCGCCAGTCTTGTTGGAGCCATACATGCTGTCATATGCCCCAAATGAATTTGGAATTCAAATGTTCAACCCAAATGGAGCATGTTCTTTGCTTTAAATATACATTAAGACCACCCGTATGTCTTTTAACCAAGTCAAACAGCTACTTAGTCATCTGTAATGCCGCCAATAACCGTCACAGTAATCATCAGCAGGCATAGATGACTTAACTTAAAATGCAATTCTGAGCTTGAGTGCTTGGATGAAGCCTGTGGCCATTCTTATCAGATGGGTTCTGTGCAACAGGCCCCAAGATGCTCTCTCTCTCTCTCTCTCTCTCTCTCTCTCTCTCTCTCTCTCTCTCTCTCTCTCTCTCTCTCTCTCTCTCTCTCTCTCTCTCTCTCTCTCTTCTCTCTTTCATAGAGCACCAAGGATGGAGCAGATAAATAACACTGGGCTGACATTTAGGGTTGGCAGCAGAGCCGTAGTGACGTGTCACTTTCTCTGTAACCTCTCTCCACTGCCTGAAGGTGGAGGAAGCACCCTGTTACTGTAATTAATGAGAGCGTGTCTTTTCTTCCCTTTTTCTCTTTTCCTCTATTTCATGACTCAAACAGAAGACCCTCAACAGGCCATGTTATGTTATTGATAGCACAGTGCCCACAGTTAAGGCTCTTGCATCATTTGGTGGCAATTTGCACAGCATGTCTAGACAAATTTTTCCTCTCTGAAAGCAATCATCCATCACCATGCATCCATCATACATTGGTGTAATTTCCCCCCACTTTGATTCACATTCTTCCGCTAACACCGGGGGCCAGACAGTTTAATTGAGGAAAATCGCTTTGTGCGTGTTTTTCATCGCTTTCTTAGCATGGAAGGTGTTGTGTGGAGCTTTTTGGTTAAGAATATTTCCTGTTTTAAAGGTCTTAATAGTTTGACAAACACAGGTAGTTTACCCCTTTTAGTAAGATATGAATCATCATTATTTTTAGTCCACTTTTCTGTATGACCACACAGGTTTTGGAACGTTATCATACAGATTGCCTTAAGCTTACTGTATGTTAGCCTGACGTCGTCATACTCAATTCTAGTGAGAATATGATTCTGATACACTGCTCCATTTGGGCTGTAATTGTGGGGCGTATTTCAACCGAACCAGGAAAGACATCAATTGGATAGAGCAACGGAGCGATGCATAACGTTACCGTAGTTGTCAAATGTCAACAGAAGTCAACTGCACTGTGTTGCCAAGTTTGCGGTTTTCCCGAGGGATGTTTTCCATTTCCGCTGGTTGAAGCGACCTCAATTATGTGATATATAGACCCAGGAATGCGAATTTTAGCAGGCAACCTTGCCAAAATAACACACATCCCCCCGAAAACGCTATCCCGGCTATTGGGCTTGTTTTGGGCTAGTAGTTGGGGGGTTTTGTTAAAACAACTTGGCAACCCTGTCTGCACGCACGCTGGAATAAGTAACATTAGAAGAAAAAGATGAATGTAAATTATCTTTGTCGGTGTTCAAAGATTTTAAGGATACACGGAGTACTTACCAACACGATCATCATTTTTGAGAGAAATAGTAAAGGTGAATGCATATATGAACAAGTTATCAGTTTAGGATTAGAACAAATTCAACCCAAGCGCCTTTGATGATGTGAATGATTATGTTACTGTTGATCATCTGTCCATTATCGTCTAAAGCCCGCCCTGACATTTTCATTGGTCCGAACAGTTTCTGTTCGGGCATAATTACTCCCCTATGGATCATGTCCAGACCGAACTGCCCGATCTCAAATGTTGTGGGCGGGGCCAGTGAATGTACTCGAGACTCGGTCTCGAGACCATATTTTAATGGTCTCCATCTTGTCATGGACTCGGAATGGACTCATACTCAAACATATTAGGACTCTGACTTATTTCCGAGTCCACTCGAGTGCCATTTGAAATATTCATGATTATTACTCTATGTTAATATTTCTTTAAATTGTATAGTAAAAAAAATTCTGTTCCTGTCGCCTCAGAATAGAATAGCAAAAAAAACGACCTGAACCAAAAACTGTGGTTAAAAACCGAGGTATGTATTGAACCGTGGAATAATTGTATTGTTGCATCCCTAATATATATATATATATATATATATATATATATATATATATATATATATATATATATATATATATATATATATATATATATATATATATATATATATATATATATATATATATATATATATATATATATATATATATTAGGGATGCAACATTACAATTGAATAAATGACTTTCTTCTGCATAAAATAAATCAAGATATTTTGAAGATTTGGTTACATTTGACTTGGTCAAAACACAGAGACATTTCTTAAACTCTTCTTTTATGTTTTACAGAAGAAAATCCATACATGTTTGGAACAATGTGACAGTGAGTTTTACATTTTTGGAGGAACTCTCCTCCATTAATGTTAATCACAGCATTGAAATACGCAAGAAGACCAGGCTATGTCCTTGACAAGAATGTTCCCTGCCCTGGGCTAGCCTGCCGGATTAAATCTTACTGGGGTCACCATTAATAACTAATGCTACTGTCTGTCATGGCCATAAGCTAATGTCAGCTTTCACAACTTCACAAGAGAAATTTGTGCAAGTGAACATCTACTCACATACATACAATTTGCTCACAAAATTGTGTCTTCACGATCACTCCTTGTTATTTCTTTGCACCCCATTACTCCGGCACATCCCTAGTACATGCAGAGGATTTTTTTATTTATTTAAAGCCATAAAACAACATAACAGTTTGATGGTGTCAAAGTCTTTGGTACTCATTGAAACTGCACACTACGCACTCACGTACATCCACACAGGTTAAAGCTGTGATCCTCGGTCAGTGTGTACCAAACAGAACTGCTAATGTGTTCCTCCCCCGTCAGCGTATGACTCATTGTTTTTCACCACTGTTGTACTCTTCATGCCTGCAGAGGCTTTGTTATCTCTATAGCCACACAAAAGAAAAAGTACATCACAAATTCATTCCTCTCCTTTGTTACTCTGAAAACATTGATTGTGAAACACCCTGAACTCGGATTGCCCAGAATGGTAGTCATTTTATGGAGGTTGGTGGATATATGCTTAGAGGTAATGTGATGTTGGTGTAATTCAATTGTTACATGTTTTAAGCATTTTGAAGACACTTTCATCAAAGTGATCTGCATTGCATTTAAGGTTCACATTTTATCAGCTCATGCATTTGCTAGGAATCTAGACTATAACTTTGATGTGTACTCTTTGAAGTAAAGGAACACTGATAAATACATAATATTGTTGATGTGAATTATAATTCCCTTTCAGTCTGTGATTTCCGACGTCTCCGTTCCCTCATTCAGGGAACGAGGGTTACCATACCTAACCGATTATCATTATTTATTAACCTTAAATTAGGTGTATACTGTTTGAGGTAAATGAAAAGTAAATAATAATGATAATAATAAAAATAATTACAATGTGACAGTGACGGGGTAGGTTGTAACATGTTTTGAAACAACCATCCACTTACATACAACTTGGACATTTTGTGTGATTTTAATAATTCAACAGAATGTCTATGTTTGAGCCCGGTCTCACGAAAATCCATATAAATAGTACGAGTGTGCAATCTGGAATGTATACGCCAAAATGAGTTTTGGGGTGCATATGGTACGCGTTTTTTCGCGTGCATGTGATACGCACTTTATGGCGTATTATACATACCAACCCCCAACCCCACCACCCTAATCCTACCCAATAGGTGTCATATGCACGCCATAAAGTGCGTATCATATGCACGCGAAAAACTGCGTATATTAAAAACAAATTTTGCCGTATCTATTCCACGAGATTTCACACTCATATTGGTACGCATTACCATGAGATCGTGTTGCTATGTTTACACACACAATATGCACATATACTCCCTATTCACATATATTATTGTTGCAGCTAGGGATGCACCAATGCATTTTTTGATCAATTTCCAACCATCAGCATCAAAACATTATTTTAATTACACATTTTCAAATAAAAGGACATGTGACAAATATCGGTATCGGTTTTTGGAATCGGCCAATAATTGTTTTTTTAAAATCGGTATCTGTATCTGCCCCAAAAAACCTTATCGGTGCATCTCTATTTGCTGCCATTTAAAATCAAACTCTTGTTGTGTCATATCACTTGGAGTGCCCTTAGTTTTTGTGCATTTTATCTACCTGTCACAACTTACCCCAGTATGTGTTACAACTCCCAACCTAACCTGGGGTAGGTTGTAACAAAGAACCACCTTGTATTTGTAATCATACAAAGTCTGTGATATAGTTGAAGAAATTTAAATTGTTGCCATTTTGTAGTAGACAAATGCGGGTACTTTGCCTAAAAGTTTCAGACATGTACTGTAGCTAAAAAAAAAAAGGGGTAGTTTATCTAACCAAAAGTGTTATCTACCCTACAGCATTTCCAGATCAAAACACAGGAGAAAAAAAATGATAGCATATATAAGCAGATACATATGTAAAATAACGTGATCATCAACATTAAACAGCTTATAAAGGAAAACTGCCAAACTAAAAGGTCAACCCAGGACGAGTTATAAAACTTTGGGAGCTTTAGGGGTTTTGATGGACTCAGTCTACCCCATCTATGTTTTGATCATCGTTCTTGTTTTTTGTAGTATTTGACAAAAAATTGGATTTTCTCAGCTTTTAGCTCAATGTTGCTTTTTTTGATGAAATTTACCCACATTCAAGTTTTGATAAAACAGAATGCATTAAGCTAGAATGAAATGTGTTTTGGTTTAAAAGCAGAGGCTCTGTTCTTTCTTTTTATGTATTGCATGTTCAGATGGTCATATGACCAAATATTATGAGGGCCATTACAATTTTGTGAAATGATCAAAAATGCTAGTGGTGCTGTTAATTAAAAAAAAAAAACACTGACGGGGAAAGAGTTATTATCTTAATGCAATATATTCACGTTTCACAGATTAGAACTGGTGATAATATAATTTAACACATTTACACATTAACCACCTACTGATTCAATTGATGATTGCAGTGAAAGATACAATAAAATGCTTTTTTGCAGTTGTGTGTGATAATACAATAAATATTATATCGCAGTGTGATGTATTAATATTTGTGGGCTTACTTTTATAAAAAAGGTTTTGTGCTGTCTAAATTAATACACATTAATTTGGTGTATTTCAGATCATCGAGCTGGGGAAGAACGTAAAGAGTTACCACTACATCCTTGCAAACCTGGTAAGCTAAAAAAAAAAAAAAAAAAAATACCCATTTCAGCACTACGAGAGATTTCATGACTAAGCCCCAGCATGAGGCTTTCAAATGCCACTGCTACTCTTGATATTACAGGTGATTTGCATATTTTCCACTACTGACCAATCGTAAGAAGCTGCTCACTATGACTAACAGATGAGATGTTATATAAATGTAGCCTGGAGAAGTGCTCTGTGAATATGAAAACCTACAAGTGATTTCTGCAGTATTTGTCTTTAGGTGCGTTCAACTTATGAGAATGGAGGGCTAAATTGATTTAAACAGAAATGATGATAATCGCAGCATTAATATGCTGTGGTGTGCTCCTGGACGGCACACTGCTGAGGATTTTAAATTAAACCGGTCTGGTCGGTTTGTTAGATGTAATTGTAAATGATAAATGATAAAGGGTGCAAAGTAATAAAGAAAGATTTGCAACTGTCTGCCATTTCCATAATGGACAAATTTTAAGAAGTGAGCAAATTACTCCCAGTGTCTTACGACAGGGAGCTCATTTCTATTTACTGTGTGTGTGCGTGCGTGTGTGCGTGCGTGCAAGTGTGGGAGTGTGTGTGTGTGCATACATGGCCGTTTGTATCTGAGTGGATGCCCGTGTAAGCTTCCCTTCTGTGTCCAAGCCTTTTGGGTGAAGGCTAGTTTCTATAGTAACATCACCAACTCACTGCACCACATTTACAGGGACACCATGCGGAAAAAGATACAACTCCATCTACTCATTTGAGAGATTTGGACACCTGCTACAGGTACATAAGACAATGGGGAAATATCCAGATATTCTAGATATTTATTCTTTAAAAGATTGATCTTTTATTCAAAGTCTTTTTTTTAGAGGATGCTTGGCTACTCTATATATATTTGCATAATAAAATGACCTTTCCATCTTTAGCACCACTGTAAAAGATTTTTTATTCACAGTATTTGACTGTATAGCTTGGGTCATAATTCTCTAATGCATGAAATTGTGTGAAATTGCACGATAATGGGTAAAATTGCAAGCACAATTGTCAACAGTCATGGCCTAATGGTTACAGAGTCTGGTAACCCAAAGGTTGCGGGTCTGACAATAAATGTAGATCTTCAGGAAAATATAGGTGGGGGAGTGAATTAACAGCACTCTTTTCCAGCCTCAATACCCATCCTTACAAACAAAAACAAAAAAACATTGTTTTCTTGTAGTAAAAGTGTAGTAACCATGGGTTTTTTGGCTAACTTATTACTATATATAACCACAGATTTACCACTAATACCATAGTTAAACTATGTTTAGAGTAGCAAAACCATGATTAATGGTTTACAATAACCATGTTTTTTTTTTTGCTTTTATTTGTAGTAAAACCATGGTTCATTTTCGTAAGGGCATGACTGAGGTGCCTCTAAGCAAGGCACCTAACTCCCAATCACCCAGTGTAAAGTAATCCTGATTTTTTTTTGTTCTTTTTTTGTGTCATATATCATATATACAAATCTTACTAAAATGTTTTGAACAACATAAACTGATAATTTGATCCTGATTAAATTTTCTTTTTTCTTTTAAACAACCCATTTTCAAGATTTGATCCGATCCAATCACATTGCTTTTGAACAACTGGCCCCTAATGGTGTAATACAGACACAGGCAGGTTATCATAATGCGTGTTAATGAGGCGCGTCCCTTATAGCTCACATTTTGACTGCGGGTCTCGAGTCTTGTGCTTGACTGATGTGATTTGAGAACTTGTAATGAGAATACAGGTGTCTTTACCCAAAATCTTGCATTCCTTAAAGCATTCACTTGGTTTACAGTGAGTTTGTGTAGGATCAGATGGGCAAGAGCCCTCACTGTAGTTCTAGAGTGGGAGGACCGCCTACGCCTGAAATTGAGAATAATTAGGCTGAGCCAAGAGAACCAGACTGGCAAAAACTGACGAAATCCTTCAAAAACCTGTAATCAATTCCATCAGTCACATACAAGTGAAGGACATCATCGGTGGTGCCCTGTTCCAGGAAACAGGATGTCACTGTTGCTATGAGAGCAGATAGTTGACATGAGAAGGAATGCCAAAAGACGTGCCACTGAATGGAAAAAAACTGAAAGACGAGGCTAATCATGAGAGAGCAGTGGCAGTGCTTCAGAAAGCAACTTGCTGACGTAATCAGAATTATTTTATCTTGTTTTATTTCAGCTTTATTTCAATTACTAAAAAATATTTTAATGGTTTTAGTTAACACTGCTCCAATAAGTTTTGTGCTGTGCATAGTTGCCATTATTGGACCTATGAGCTAGTGGTTAGTCCATGTGTTCCAATACATTGACCTTTGGTTCATATGTGAGATGTTTGAATGTATCTGTCCCTATAAAGTTAGAGTTGGGAATGATTAAAAATATATAACCTGTCAAAATAACACATTTTGACTATTTATTTTTGTTTCTGAAGTGTCGCCATGAGAGTTTTGCTTTTTGAAATCAGTGAAAGATTCTTTCTGCGAACTGCTTGACTTTGTTTTCTCCTTTAATTTAGTTTACATTTGTTTGGTGAATGAGCTGTTGATTGCCTCCAAAGACTGTTGATTGAGGGAAGAATGTGCCGTGTTTCAGACTTGAGAGCTTGTGATGACGCGTCCCAGTTGTGCGCTCAGTAACAGCATGGCATAATATGTGCAGTGATGCAGACAGCCTGTGTATCTCTGATTGCCTTGTTCACTCTCACCGGAGAGAGTGATGAGGCTGTGAAACGAGGTTGCGTGATGCTTTAGCCCTGAGGCCAGCCATGTGATAGCACTTCCCTCCAAGAATTGATTTGACGTTACAAGATACTTTGAGCTGTCCTTGTGGAATGGTAGGTTCCAGTAGAGAGACTTTTATATTGGTCAGGGGGGTTTTCACACTAAAATCCCCCTAGGGGATACTGAGGGGTCTGGAGAAAAAATGAGTAAAAAAAAAAAAAAAAATAATAATAATAATAATAATAATAATATATTTTTTGTATAAATGGGTCGTTATACAAAATATGCATGACCATTCAAAATATTTGGGGTTAGTAAGGTTTTTCATTGTTTTGTAAAAAAGTTTTTTTTTTAAAAACGTCACGTATGTTTCAATTTATTTATTTATTTGTATTAGTATTTTAACTTATTCCAGTGATGGCAAAGATTCATTTACAGCATATATTACTCCTGTCTTCAATGTAAAATTCCTCAAGACAGATGTCTTATTATTAGTTAAATAAGTTGATTATAGCTGATTATTATTTTTTGTGGAAACACTGATACTTTGTTTTTCAGAATTCCTTGATAAATGGTTGAAAAGAACAGCAGTTATTTGAAATAGAAATATTTTGTAACATTATAAAATGATTAATTATTATATATATATATATATATATATATATATATATATATATATATATATATATATATATATATATATATATATATATATATATATATATATATATATATTGACAAGGTTGACAACCCCTCCTCCTGCATATTTAAATTGTGGGACTTGCTATTTCCTTTTTGCCCGTCGGTGAGCATGTCAAAATGTACTATGTTTAATTGCCCAGTCGAACTGTCAAATGTACCAAATGTCTTTAAGATTTATATAGTCTGACATAAAAAACTATGATATTGCATGGTCTGCCAAGCATACTCCATAGACTTTTGTTTATGTGTGCGTGAGGGTATTTGAGGTAAGACACAAGTGTGAGGTCATGTTAGAAGGGTAGCGAGTCTTCTTCGTTGTTCTACACAGCAGATGTTCCCAGGGCACACAGGGACATGTTACTGCTCCTGCGGGACCAAGCGTGTTAAGGGATAAAAGATCAAAGATCAACACACTTACAGCTTTGACGAGGGCTATTACACTCATAACGGAGTATGACACACACACACTAACATATTTTTGTTGTTGAGCTGAACACAAACAGATCTTTAGTACCGACGCATTTGTTTTTGATCATATAGGAGTAAATTGACAGCTTCGTGAAAGATTCCTTGTAATAGTTCAGGTTAGATTCTGTTCAGTGTGATCTCAGGTACGGAGCGTGTGTGGGCTGCTCTGGGGCAGCCTATACCTCAGCTGATTGGATTGTGGGAAAAGTCCTTGAATTAGTGGGTAGAGCCATTCGGATTAAAGACAAACCTCCAGCAAACTCTCATTATGTGCCACATTTTTTTTTTTTACTTCAAATTCCTTTTCACAGCTTCTGCATTTTTCCAGTACCATATCGGATAACAACCAAGCTTTCTTGGATAACCAGCCTCAGTGGATGTGAGGGATTAGCCTTTTTCATTAAGTGATTGACCCAACCATTCTTTCCATTATAATTTTAAACCCTGAATTACATTTAACAGCACTCCACAGGCCCGGCCTCCTGCTCTCTCGTGTCACTTGACCATTACTGTGGAAATGACTCCCTCTGCTGCGAATTCAACCTCCATTTCTTGTCGAGGTCTTCAAGGTTTTTGGAACAATCGCAGGGGGTTCGTCGTCGTATTCTATGTCAGATTGGTTTCCCTTTTCAATTTAGTCAATTTATTGCCTTTAATGGTTGACATTTGGTTGAAATTGGATTGTAATCTTCGTTTTATTGACTATGAAAAACTTTACTGTAAGTGAAATCGCAGTATGTCATGCTAATATATTATCTGTTCTCCTGTAGGGATTTCTGGACATTGACTTAACAGAGTTTAAGAAGGGTGAGGCGAACGTGACCGGCTTCCAGCTGGTAAACTACACAAACTCTAATGTCAGTAGGATAGTGCAGCAGTGGATGGACTTTGAAAACAAAGATGCCAAAGTTCCCAAGCGAGGACTGAAGGTGAGGCACTCAATGTAAAGGATGGATTCTAACCTGACAAAGAAATACACAAAAATAACAATTAGGTTGTGTATAGATTAAATATATAATGTGTATATACATTACATAAAACTAAATACATAAAATGTACTTCTCATA
Source organism: Pseudorasbora parva (assembly GCF_024679245.1). Taxonomy (NCBI): domain Eukaryota; kingdom Metazoa; phylum Chordata; class Actinopteri; order Cypriniformes; family Gobionidae; genus Pseudorasbora; species Pseudorasbora parva. Next base: position 25,245,599 of record NC_090182.1, read on the forward strand.
TGTCTTTCTGCCTTTCGTATGCAGTACACTGGAGCTCTCACATATGATGGGGTCAAAGTCATGTCCACAGCCTTCCAGAACCTCCGCAGGCAGAGGATAGATATATCTCGCCGTGGAAATGCTGGAGAATGTCTGGCCAACCCACCAGCACCTTGGGGCCAGGGCATTGATATTCAGAGAGCACTTCAGCAGGTAGCTTGCCCTGTAGGGACTACACAAAGACTATTTTTGAAAGAACTCGTTGTTCACAAAGACTGACACTGGTTCTAATCTATACTGAGTGCACAAAATGAAACCCCAATAAGCAAATTACGTCTTTATTTTGTCTCGTAAAGCTCACCAAAGAGACCATCACAATCAAATGTGACACTGCAGATAATAAAGCCTGTTGGCGATAAACATTTATGCTGGTCTTAACACCACATGACAAGTTATATTTACAAAGAGGAGAACAACACCTGGCTTTGTTGTGTTACCCTTAGGCAGATGTTTGTATCTTCACTTTAGGCAGTGTCTGAACACTTAAATGCAGAGCATAGAATTTGGCAGGCAAGGTTAAGCAGAATTTGTTAGCCTAAACCAAATGTGACTTATTGGAAATATGTAGACATGCCTCTGTTTGAGAAGCCGTAAACACACTGGTATTTTCTTCCAGCCATATCATCCGATTCTCCATTTCACTTAACTTAATTATAAGTGTGAGGAGGTTCAAACAATATAGTAAACTCAGTGTGTAGCGTTCTTCTTGCAGAGGTAGACTCTGTCTCACAGTTGCCCACAGCTGTGTCTGATGAGAATCTGATGTGTGCTGGACTGAGGCAATTTGGTCCATCTGCTGGGAGGCCGTGGAGATTGATGTTCAACTCGGTCAATTAACTCCATCATTCGGCCTGGGAGTCATTCTGTACTGTACACACAGAAGAGGCGCTGCGAGAGATGTACACCCTTCTGGGGAGGAGTACTTCTGGGGAGGGGGAGGGGGAGAGAGAGAGAGAGAGAGAGAGAGAGAGAGAGAGAGAGAGAGAGAGAGAGAGAGAGAGAGAGAGAGAGAGAGAGAGAGAGAGAGAGAGAGAGAGAAAGAGAAAGAGAAAGAGAAAGAAAGAAAGAAAGAAAGAAAGAAAGAAAGAAAGAAAGAAAGAAAGAAAGAAAGACTCATCTTCTCTGTGTTTTTTACTCAGGTTCGGATTGACGGCTTAACGGGACACATTCAGTTTAACGAGAAAGGACGAAGGACAAACTACACTGTCAGCGTGATGGAGCTCAGGCCGACGGGACCAAAGAAAGTAAGTACTTAAATATCAGGAAAAGGATTAGGAAGCTTCTTGATGTGACAGACTGTTTCACACTTTTCAGATGGATTTTTTTTCACTTATAATTTAAATGAAACATTCACAGACTTTATAAGCTCCATGGTTATTGTTTCAGCAAACTACTTTTTCCTACTAAGTGGCAAGTAAGGGATAATGTACACCCAGCTGGTTGTTATCGCAGAATAAACCCCGACAGAGTGATCAAGACCCCGTCGCAAAGCGGAGGAGTCTTGCATCACTCTGAAGGGGTTTATTCTGCGATAACAACCAGCTGGGTGTACATTATCCCGCTTATTACACAAGTAAATTAGACAAAAAATACTGTCTTGAGTTTAAATATTTTATTAACTCTTACCCAAAGCTTCCGCGAAGAAACACTGTTCCAAAGTGCTTTAAGCCTTTATCTATTGCTGGAAAAAAAATAAAACAATAATATATATATATATATATATATATATATATATATATATATATATATATATATATATATATATATATATATATAAAAAAAAAAATATATATATATATATATATATATATATATATATATATATATATATATATAAAATTTTTACTATACATGTTGAAATTAACAGCTTAAAAGGGATAGTTCATCCATAAATGAAAATTAGCGCATGATACTCTCAAGTCATCATAGGTGTATATGACATTCTTCTTTCGGATGAATAAAACCAGAGTTATGATTAAAAAGTCCTGGCTAATCCAAGCTTTGGCAGTAGTTGTAGCTGTTTTTGAAGTCCATAAAAACTGCATCTGTCTGTCAAATAACGTGCTCCACACAGCTCTGGGGGCTTCTGAAGCGAACCGGCTGCGTTTGTGTAAGAAAACCGGTCGGCTTCCGTGGAAAAAGTGTTGAAAGTGCCTTCTCGCAATTCAAGATGTGTACGGCCTTTTGAACTGCAGAGGCACTTTCAGCACTTTTCCCATAAATTAAAAAGGAATGCAATCGGACGAAAGACCTTTATGAACCCCCCGAAGCCGTGTGGAGCACGTTATTTGAGGGACAAATGCAGTTTTTATGGACTTCAAAAACAGAGCAACATCTACTGCCATTAAAAAGCTTGGATTAGCAAGAACTTTTTAAATATAACTCCGTTTTTATTTGTCTGGAAGAAGAATGTCCTATACACCTAGGATAACTCGAGGGTGAGTAAATCATGAGTAAAACACCTTGAAGTCTGGTGTGTTATTCAACTTTGGCGGTTGTTGTCTGGGAATAACATACCGCTGGAATGCACGCTTGACCAATCAGAATCAATTATTTCTCAGAGCCGTGTAATAAGGCACATTACTGTACGGTATACGCAATTATTTTGTTTGTTTCGTTTGTCAGAAGTTGTGAATGGGACCAAAATACCGTACCGTACCCCTTTTTTCACCTTCCATTGGAGGTGGAGCTAGACTCATTAAGACTGAGAACATTGATTTTTTTGAAAGAGAATCATCACTTGCGTGTGCTACAAAGGGGAATGACATCACATGCAAGACAAAGCTTGTCTTCTTCTTGTGACTTCTTGTGCCGAGAAGCAGGAACAAGATCTGCTGTGTTTTTTTCTTCGCACAAGATTGACGTCGATCCCTACTTTACGGCATACACCATGGCTATCAAATTAGGGTATACTTTTGGTGGTGGAAACGCAAGAATCGTCCCGAATCATACTGTACCGTTCGGTGAAAATGAGCCATAAATGAGCATGTAGTATCTCCTGTGGGAGATCTCAGGAATTTTACTGATGATGCTCAAGTTCCTGTCCCTGATTTGATCTTTTCTCAGGTGGGTTACTGGAATGAGGATGAGAAATTTGTGAGCACAGCGGCCTACATGCCAGGCAGTAATGAGACTTCCGGACTTCAGAACCGCACATATATTGTGACCACTATTCTGGTATGTCTTCAAATCATTTTTGTGATTTACTGGTTCAAACTTGTGCTGGTTTGAAAACATGTTGAAAACATCAATGTTATACTACTGTTATAAAATGTTCATAGATTTTTTTAAACAAATTAACAGGGGTGCCTTTAGATAACCAGAAGCCCCTACAGGAGTACAGTAGCCCATGCAGCCCTATTCAGCAATGATGCATTAAACTGATCAAAAGTGGCAGTAACAACTTTAGGAGCTTTAACACTGGATGAATCTTTACATAGTTCCTAGAGCTAATGACGGAAGTACCCGCTTTTTGCCGTGCTTGCACCACAGGAACAGGGAACTATAGGAACGCCTTTTGTGGGAACTAAATTAGCTCCTACTTCAGAGTAGTGTCTAACCCAGCATAATAGAAAATACCAATGATGTAAGTGTATGATGATATGCCAAAAGCATGCAAAACACCAGCGCCTGACATTTAAAAAAAGCTGTGCACACTCACATATTATAGCCTATATATTTACTCTACAAACTAACTACAAACATGGAAAACGGTGATAGATGGACCTCTCAAACTTTTATGCTAAGGAGAATGTGACTGAGGGGACAAAGTGAAACATGTATTTCTGCTCAGCTAGCGACATCAACCACAAGGCAAACACTAATACTTTTTCACAAAATGTCTACTTTCTTTGTATAAAAGGTCTAATAGCATATTAGACAAGACTGTTAAACAGATTGTAAATCTAGAAAAAAAAGTTCCTACTAACAGTGTGAATGCAACCAAGAAAATGGCCCAAGGGGAACAGCTAGTTCTTGGTGAACCACCCTGGTAACTAGTTTTTATAACTAAGTTCAACTACCCAGTGCTAAAGCCCATATTTATGTTACATAAATCAAATAAATCTTTATTGAGAACCAAATCAGAATATGGTTTCTGAAGGATGTGATACTGAAAAATAATGGCTGTTAAAAATTTGCCATCTGCTTTGCCATTACAGGAATAAACTGCATTTTTAAATATATTTATATAGAAATGGTGGTCGAGAGTGACCAGGGCCCTTAGAATCTTCCTAATCTTCCCCCACATTACAGTGCCCCTTGGTCAACTGCAAATACCGGAATTTAGACACAGCCCCCCCATCTCACGATTGTTCTTCTCCATTGTTTATATCTTACAATGGCTGATGCATCACCTCCATGTTTTTATCCCTCAGTATGATGATGGTAATGCTGTTCTGTGCTGATAAAAGCGTGACGGCTCTTCTGTTCTCTGTCTATAAATGAGACATTATTGCTCTGCCAGCCACAGTGTTTTCATCTTATACTTAAAGGCGACCCGTGGATTGAATTGCCTGCAGTGGACAAAAGATTAATTTTCCTTTTCTTTATCCATTCGGCAGAGATCTTTGGGCTTAGACTGTGTTTTAGCGATTCTGTCGCAAGTGAGGCTTCAGAGGGCATTTATTAACCTTTCATATGTGGACTGCCTATCTCTTTCCCAGCCAGAGAAAGGGCAAAGTGAGTGGACTGGCCTCCTGATGGAAGGATGTTGGGGGAATAGGTGATAGAGGGGGGAAAACAGTAATGGATCAGCGTGTGGGTTAGGGGCTAAGCGCTCACAAGGGTTTAGGATGGATTGCAGGAAATAGTCTGAGCTATGCTGTTTGTCCTACAGAGACTGTTTATCAGAGAGGCTGGGAATAGTGGCATCACCACGGGTGCTCTAAAGAATCATCTATTTCTCTGAAAGACAGCATGTACTGTAGGCCATTTTAGAGGTCTGCATTAGCAGGTAATGTGGTGTTGCTGTTCAGGTCTGTTTATAAGCTGCATTGCAGCACAGTTGGGTTCAAATGTTTTGTTTTACTGAAATATTTGCAGATATGACAGTTTTCAAGCATTTTGAGGTTTGTTTCTGGAAAAGTGTTTGAAAAAAAAACAAATAATATAATATATATAAAAACAAATTATATATATAGTGCCTCTTTTTGCTTTTAGTGTCAAGGGGTTCTTTTCTATTCTTTGTTCTTTTCTATTCACCTCTATTGTCTATTTTTCTTCCCCTTGCTTTTTCATTGTGAGGTCCTTAGGAAAGTCCTGTTACTGAGTGAGCTGTCAGAAGGGCCTCAGGTGCCATTTGTGTTGTAATCTCCTCAGGATGTCCAATCTTTCTGAAATATCACAATTGAACTGCTAACTCATATTACAGACTTTCCACAAATAGAATCACCCTACACTTTCTACACAATTGATTGCCAAGTCTGTCCCTGATGCTCAAGAAAAGTCAACTGAAAATAAACCTGTCAAGTTCTAACAAACCACTATTTCTTATTTGCTTCGTCAACTATTTCTCTCCCCAGCTCTCAAAGTCTTAAAATATGGTTTACATAGTGCTTACACCGTGTCTACTGGATTAGATTAAAACTAAATTGCTGTTATAATCAATGGAGCTGTCGACATCAGAAGTTCTCGCATTTGGTGTAGTGCGCCTTCAGTTCTGTCTTTTTTATCTTATTTGCCTTGTCTGTCTTAAAATAAGTGTTTTTACAGACATAATATGTATATTTAATATTCAAATGTAATTGTATAAAATATATAATGTAAAATATTCAAACATTCATTTGTAAATCATAGGATTTTTGTAGGATATAGTTATTCTATATTCTTGAATCCCCAATGGTTAAAGAAATATCAGGTCAATTTCACAAAAATAATGTTATTTTTTGTTGTTCACTATATATGTCGCTCTACCTGTGTGTCCTGACTAGGAATCGCCATATGTCATGCTGAAGAAGAACCATGAGCAGTTTACAGGAAATGATAAATATGAAGGTTACTGTGTTGAACTGGCAGCAGAGATAGCCAAACATGTGGGGTACCATTACATACTCAAGATAGTGGCTGATGGGAAATATGGAGCCAGAGATGCTGAGACCATGATGTGGAACGGGATGGTGGGAGAGCTTGTCTATGGTGTAAGTGCTACATCTTATTTTCTTGCTACATAAATCCAGACCTGAATATCAGAGTGTTAAGGACAAATGCCAAAGAACACAATAGCGTTTTTACCAGTTTTTCTGAGAAACCCAGACCTCGTTAGAAAAGTTTGAGTAATTACTAGTAATTTAGTAATTTAGTAAAAGACCTGATATTTTCACCTCAAGTATGATAACACAGAATGAGAGAAAAAATCCTCTTGGAAAGGCATTTACTGTAGATGTTTCACGGGTTGTTGCAGGAAGGCAGACAAAAACGAAGATTATAGTTCTAACACGAATTTAATATCTGAAATCCAGGCAGGAGCAACACACACTTAATGTAAACATTGGACAAGGAGTGCAGAAGAAGGAACAATTTAAGTAGTGAACACAATCTAGGTTGATCAATTACACACAGCTGAAACATATGAACTAATAATAACATGGTAGGAGTCAGAACAAAAAAAAACATGTGAAAAATGAAAACAAACTGAAAGTCCCTGAACAAAACTAAACAGAATAGTAACAAGATGGAGGAGAGGTAAGAGCAGGTCCGCTCTTCATTTACTTTGCCCCAGATTGACTTCTTCAACTTTGTTGTGTAATAACATATTTAACAATATATACTTCATTAACATCATATATTCCTCTGCAGAAAGCTGACGTAGCTGTGGCCCCGCTGACCATAACCCTTGTCAGGGAGGAAGTCATTGATTTCTCCAAGCCTTTCATGAGCCTCGGCATCTCCATCATGATCAAAAAGCCCACCAAGTCCAAGCCTGGTGTGTTCTCTTTCCTGGACCCTCTGGCCTATGAGATCTGGATGTGTATTGTGTTTGCCTACATCGGCGTGAGCGTGGTGCTTTTCCTAGTCAGTCGCTTCAGTCCCTACGAGTGGCACGCAGAGGACTGTGAGGAAGGAACCGAGCAGAACCCTAACCAGCACTCCTCGTCATCTGCCCAACCGGGTCAGGGCCAACAGAACCAGAACCAGCAGAGTCAGGAGCAGACCAACGAGTTTGGCATCTTCAACAGCCTCTGGTTCTCATTGGGAGCTTTCATGCAGCAGGGCTGTGATATCTCCCCCAGGTGAGATGGCAATATGCGTTTTAGTTCTGACTGGGTTTGCTTTAGGATTTTATATTGGACATAATGAAAGGTACATTTCATGTAAAATATTTTTTATTCAATTGGTCACTGTTTGACAATTGCAACACTTTATAATAACTTTCAGTTATAAGTCACTTATATGTTATTAGGAAATTATGAATCTTTAGCAAGTCTTGAAAGTCTTTAATCGCTGCAGCTGATGTGATCTTCAGTAGAAGGTGGAACTGGTTCACTTTATCACAGGTCAAATATTCCAGATGTTAAACCCACTGGAATATACCCTGACTGTAAGCCATTTATAAATATTATCCTCCTGAAAACAAATACATTACTCTTCTTACATGCTTCCTGCATGTTCGTGCTTTTGAACACAGACCAGCTTATACGGATCATTTACTAATGGTCTGTTCATAATTTGTTCAAGATTAGCATCTTAACAGCAAGTTTATTGAGATGATCCAAAAACGTTTGACATAAATACTTAATTGATTTATAAGTAATAAATAGTTTATTAACTAATAACTTATCAGCCATTTACTACTGTTTTTTTTAAGAAAACAGCAAATTTGTATATCGTTAACATACTTAGTAAGTTATATTTATATAGTCATGTATAGTATATTTATAGTATATTTATATAGTTAACAAAACATTTATAAAATGTAAGAATATTACTTATTATTTATGACTGTGTAGTCATTTGTAAATGATTAGTTCATCCTTAACTAATAACTTAGTGTTACTCATAAAGTACTCATTTAGAAAAATATTTTATGAAGTGGCAGAAGCAGAAAGAGCAGACCTTCTGGAATCTGTGGGAAGAAAACTGATAAAATATAATAGGCTATACGTCCGTTCCAGTTCATTAAATGACAATCTAGATCAATAGAGAGCTTCTATTGTAGTCAATAGAGCTGTATTCATTGCATGTGCTTGGCAACTTTGTTATATATCAACGATTTACACTGTCATGACATGTCTATGGGGTGTAAATCAAGTATATATGCTGAGTTTGATAAAGGCTAGCATTCCAAGCAGGTGATAGCTGCGAAGTACACGTAAACAAAAACAAAAAAAAGACTACGATTTAAGACTATACAGACATTTCTACAGTGATCATTTGATTACACAATTGAAAACAATTTAATACAAACCTTAATTGAACTCCTTTGGAAGTTTTCTCTCAGAACAGAACACAAAATGACTGTTGACAAATCTATGAAGTTTTAACAGGTTCGGCAATTATTTAACTTTGTGTTACACAGACCCAGCGGGTTAATGTGTGAGGTGGTTCATCATTTGTATTGTCATTCAAATTTACAGCAGCTGAGTCACTCAAAAACTTTCCAGAACCTGAGGAAAAACAGTAAAATAGATCAATAAAATTGTATTCTAGATATTTGTTAATTGGCTTATAATTGATTTGGTTCATGCACTGTTAACACCTGTTGTGTCGTATTTGGTTGTATTTTCTTTTCTTTTGCTTAATTTTGTTTATAATCCTTGTAGTATAAGGGCATATTATGGCTTCTACAAGTACCAAGTGACAGATGAATTCTGGCAAAATACCATAACGTTGCACACACACACACACACACAGACATGTTTGTTTTTGTGACATATGGGGACATTCCATAGGCGTAATGGTTGTTGTATACTGTGCAAACCGTATTTTCTATCCCCTTACACTGCCCCTGCCCCTGCCCCTAAACCTATCCATCACAGGAAACATTCTGCATTTTAACTTTCTCAAAAAAACCTCATCCTGTATGATTTATAAGCATTTTTAAAAGTGGGGACATGGCCAATGTCCTCATATTTAACCCTCTCCTTGTAATACCTATGCTAAATCCATATCATACACATTTGTGTCCTCATATGTCACAAAAGCATGCCCACACACACACACACACACACACACACACACACAGCCTTTGACATCAGCAGAAAATGAAAGGGAAAGCAATTTCCTTTTATTATTTGATAAGCTGTTTATTTTGCTCTGCTACATTACTATATGGTTAGTTGCATTTCATTATAATGATTTCTTCATCATGTCTCATTTTATGTTTCGATTTCAGTTTCAAATGACTCAACGGTTCACAGCAATCGTATTTATAGGTTCCCTTGCTGAATATTTTTTAAATGTTTGGAGTCTAGTGATTTCTCAGTGGCGCTGCTGCTGTGTAGCTCTTAGATTACTGATTTGTGTTTGCAGATTAGTAATTTCTCATTTGCACAGCTGGGTTGTTGTATATGGCAGTATTTCTGAAGATCAGTTGCACATCCACTTGGACTGGACACAGCAAGCCTAATGCCACAGTGTCTAATGAGAGGAAGACAGCAGCTCTTTGAAAGGCAGATTAAAGTGCTGTGAGTGCTACGTTGGAGCCTTCCACTCTGTGCTGCTGGTGCGCAGGGCCAGAAATTAAGTGCCTCTCTCTACACAGTTGCTGGACTCTCAAAGGTCACCAATTAAAAACCTAATTAATAGGGGGTGAAGCTGGCAACATGAGGTCAATGGCTGTGGGTTTTAAGGGCATAGGGAGGGGAAAGTGCAGCATGTCTCAGAGAGAGAAATGTCAACGGCTGAGTTCAGGCTCCAGACAGCATTTGCACCTGTGGGCAACACATTGAAGTCTCGCTGATGCTTAAAGCTATACATTCCAGATGGATATCCTAGATTCCTGGCTCTGAGATATAATTAAACGTCTGTCTGATCTGTGAGTCTCTTTTAAAAAGTTGAAGAGGGTTTAAAATGTGTGGCTGTGTTCTGTTCCAACATATAGTGATTTAAATTGCATTCAAGATATATAGCCTGTTTGATCCATTCATGTATGTACTCTATGTATCATAGACTGTTCTAAACTTGCCTCTTAAGATATCTAATTTTGGTCAAAATCGGAGGCAGGATCACCCATATCACATCCTCCTGTCATTGTTATTGTAACAATTTCAGTTGGTGGCCAATGTGGAAGAAATAATGATTTGTTAATTAACACATTTCATTCAGTATTGAAAATTATCAATAGAAATAGTTCAGTGTTGTAGAAGGCTAATTGAAAGACTTCAAATATATCGCCACATTAGTCTAGCAAAATTTAACGCCAAACTGTGTTGGGATCAATTATATGCGCTTTTATGTGAGGAGCTGTTTGTATGACATGAAATTGGGGCCTAGGTTGGACATTTTGGTCACTTTGGAACTTGGGTTTTAATTACAATTCTTCCTTAAAAAGCATTTGTCTGTGTACCATAGAGAGCAAGGGAACTCATTGTGATTTGGAAGGGAGGTCTTTTTTTTTTTTTTGTAGGTTTTTGTTTTGTTTTGTTTTTTGTAATTTCAGTTTTGCCTGTGGATGTCATTTCATCAACATAGCAATAATTGTACCTTTCCTTTTTTGGAGCTGACAATTACTATTATAAGCATAATTACAAATAGGTATGTTGGCAGGGAGTTATTAAAAAAAGAGATGTGAAGAGTAAATCATGAGTTTAGTTTTATAGGTAACATCTCACACACATTTTAACATGGGTTTTATGTTCAGCAGCATCTGTATGGCAGTACGCACTTTACGTACCATAAGTACTTGCTTTTTGGTGTTAATATTATTATTATTATTATTATTATTAAGTTGATTTGTATACGAGATAGAGAGAGAAAAAATGAGAGCAATTATGTTGATTCTTTTTTTGAATTCTCAAAGGCAGATTTTCCCCAAAAATTTTATAACTGACTGCCCTGCACAAGCTAGTTTGTTTGGGTGTCACTGTCCACACACGCACACACACATATGGTACTCAAAATCTGCTAAGGGGTAATAATTAAACAGTAGTTTTAAACTATATTTAAATAGTTTTTACTATGGGATAGTTCACCAAAAATGTACTCCCTCCTTAAGTTGTTCCAAACCTGCATGAGTTTCTTTGTTCTGCTGAACACAAAAGAAGATATTTTGAAGAAAGTTTGTAACAAAGCAGAGAGAGCAACTATTCACTACTATGGTATTTTTCCCCTTCTATGGTAGTCAGTGGTTTCTCTCTCTGCTTAGTTACAAACATTCTTCTTTTTTTTTTCTTTGTGTTCAGCAGAACAAAGAAACTCATACAGGTTTGGAACAACTTGAAGGTGAGTAAATGATGACAGAAATGTCATTTTTTGGGTGAACTATCCCTTTAATAGGATCTCCATTTTCATAAGTTCAAATAAGTCTTTTGTTTTAAGAGACAGTAAAATCAACTTCATGCATCCAAACCACTGCTTTCCACTTTCTAAACGTATCAGTCTCTGAGTAACATATCACGTCTTTAAGCTACAAAATAAACATTCTGTAAAATTAGTATAATGAACTAAGCTAAAACCATCTCCAGAAACATAGTTCTCCCCTTACACACTTTATCAAGATATTAGAACTTTAGAAGATATTAGTCTCTTCACTGAATACTTGCCAGCTAATAAATAAATAATTTTACCCTACAGTCCATCTATTTTCAAATCCACATCATTTGAATATCACAACATCGATGTCTGTCAAAAAATATGTCCACAACATAGCATTTACAAGAAGCAGAGGTTCTGTGGAAAACCCACACTACCAGAATTTTTGACCACGATTTCCTAGTAGAGGGTGAAAATGGTACTCTGAGTGACTTCAACATTCTGTCTGTCAGAGACTTATAACATGCATAATGCATAACAGGTGAGAATTCATTTGTTCTTCACTCACTGAAATGGAATCGTAATGATCAGGGAACTGCGTGCTTCACACCGCTTACTAAAGAGAATAAACACCAATCCAACTGAAAAACGTTGCCAGGTTAGTGAACATCATTAAATGTATTGGTTTTGATGGATGTTTTTTTATACACAAACTACACATTTTGATTATGTCAGCAAGGAATTAACAGATCTAAATGAGGCACTTTAGATTTTAATTACAACGAACTCAGGAACTAGAAACAGAACTACCAAATGTAACGCAACAAGAACTAACAATACACAGAACAAACCAAACAACGAAATGAATAACAGGTGTGCAAATTAATCAAACAATGAAATCTAGGACTCAAAACTAAAACGCCTGACTAACCAACCCAAAACAGAAACAAACTCAGATTATCCCTTACAGATTCTGATTCTGACATTGCTGATTTTAATATGTTCAATCATTTTCTATTCTTGGCTTATCTTTTTTTTTTTTTTCATACTTTTGGCAATAGATGAACTGTTAAATGAGTGATCTTGAGATGAGTCCCTGTAGTCCAATTTGATTCTCATATGCTGATGTAATATATATTATATACTGAATTAAAATCAAATATTATTATTGAAAACAGGGTTGCCTAATAGTTGTTGATACATTATTTTCAGGATCTTTGATAAATGAAAAGATTAATTTAAGTATGAAAAAGGATTAAAAGTATGAAAGCTCTAAGATTCCAGCCAAAGGGAAAACTAATCGGCATTATTCAATTCAACTATTTACACTCTTGTCCCACAATGCAGTGCAATATTATTATTTATGTTTTTTTATTTACTTATATTTTTGACAGGTAGTTTGCTGAGTTGGTATGGAAAATGACCTTAACCTACACTGATTCAAAGTGATGTTGTGTACAATCCTGCAGTGTACAGTCTGTCATCCAGCATGTCAGAACTTACACACAATGTATGTCTCTGTGAGCTCCTATGAACTGATCGTACTGTCTTTGCAGTGCTGCTGAAATGTCAGCGGTGTGAGAGAGAGCAGCATTCACTTTTCTGTGGATTTCTCCTGTGATGGGGCACAGAGCGGCATCAGAGGATCTTAATTAGACTATGTCATTTCTCCATGTCCTTTTTTTCGGCTGAGACTCAGACTCTGCAGAGTGGAATCGACAATGTTGTAGTGATTATACCTTCTCTCTCCATGTCACTGATGTTATATAAACGAGAGGACGGGTTATGGATGGCATGCTCCATTGCGGTTGAACATGTTTCACCGTCTAGAACACGTCACCTTAGACACTGCTGTATGAGCAGACATGCATGACTGGATTTTCCCGGTTCTGTTTGTGTGATGACATTTAATTAGTGGCGAAAGGAGAAAGTGGACGATAGAGCGAGTGCGGCAGCAGCATTAACGACTTCCATTATGCTTCTTTAATCATGGGTAGTCGGAGCCCCTTTCCTCTGTGATCATCTGCATCTGAATTTACACACTTACTCCTCCCGTCTAATGAGCGCTGATAGATTGAATAGTGAGTGGTCTGGCCGCTCGATGGTTACAGTCAGACTATGGTTTGCCCCTTCGTGTGCTATTTATTCTTTGGGAGAAAAAAAATCCTTGTTCAAATGTCAGAGCCGTCACTCAAACCTCCCCATCGGCCTAATTTATGCAAGCCACTCAAGATAATGTTTATCTCCTAACACAGGTGGGCCCGCAGTCTCTTATCGCTCACCGTCTCATATCGCTACTCTTCTCCTCTATAAATGAAATTATATGTATTGTAAGATTTGTATGATTTGTTATGTTTTTAAAAGAAGTATATTATGTTCAGTAAGGCTGCTTTATTTGATCAGAAATAGGAAAAACAGTCATATTGTGAAATATTATTACAGTTAAATGGAACTACTTTATATTAATTTATTCCTGCAATGGCAAAGCTGAATTTTCAGCAGCTATTAATCCAATCTTCAGTCACATGATCCTTAAAAGAATAGTTTATCCAAAAGTGAAAATTACCCCATGATTTACTTACCCTCAAGCCATCCAAGGTGTATATTACTTTCTTCTTTCAGACTAATACAACCGGAGCTATATTTTAAAAAATGTCCTCGTTCTTCCAAACTTTATTATGGCACTGAATGGGGTTGAGATTGTGAAGCCCAAAAAAGTCCATCCATCCATCATAAAAGTAATCCATGCGACTCCAGGGGATTAATAAAGGCCTTCTGTAGCGATACGTTTGTGTAAAAAAAATATCCATATTTAAAATTGTATAAACTAAAATGACTAGCTACTGACAGATGGCCTACAAATGCGTAGGAAGCTATTTTAGTTTATAAAAATGTGTATTCACTTAGCCGCTTTACAGAGAAGAAGAGTAACCTTTGACCGCATACATGACACATTAATAAACGCGGAAGCACAGAGGATAGAGCAAAACAAAACACTGATCACCAATTAGAAGTTTAAAACGAGAACGTTTAAAGAGAATTGTCGGAGGATTTCAATATAAGAGTGGAGGAGCTTGAGTTTGTTGCCCAGCACTATTTGTTTGAACCCGTGAGAGGCATCAAACTTATGCTACTCCTATAGCCTAGAAATCTAGATGCACCCTAGCGGCAGCAAATCTAATCTGCCAGCGAGTGTCGTCTAGCAAATCTCAATACCCTTCTGAGCTGTAAACGCCGAACTCTTGTCGGGCCAATCACATCGTGTATAGAGTCGGTGGGCGGGGCCATAATGACGACGGCCGAGTCGCTTTTGCGTGCTTCTAGTAAAGACAGAAACTGGCGAACGGCGGCGGTCTTTCGAATCAGCTTTGACCGCGACTCTGGAAGACTTGGAGTTAAGCTTTTCTCTGAGAAAAGAACAAAGAACGGCAATAAAGTCATTCTTAAGAAGGGAAGATGTGTTCGGAGTTTTGCTGACCGGATATGGCGAATGTTTAATCTGTCAACAAGCTCCGTTTCACCTTCGTTGCTCTGGTTGGTTGTAGCGCTATCCTATCGCATTCAGAGGGACATTGAAGGACAACCGTTTATCCCGCCCCTCGGATTGAGCCCTGTCAATGGTGAGTTTCCAGACCAAACATCTCATGTGATTCTGCATTGTCAGGCTACTACTCCTACATCCTACATCCTACATACATCGCGTCAGGAGTTACTCTTTTGGCGTACGTCGACTTGCCTAGGCACGCTGACGGAAGCCATTTATTTTAGTTTGTAAAGGTTTAAATGTAAATGTTTTTCTTACAAAAACCCATCACTTTGCTTCAGAATGTCTTTATTAATCCCCTGAAGTCGTATGGAATATTTTTATGATGGATGGGTGCACTTTTTTAGCCTTCAAAATCTATTGAGATGCTATTCATTACTCCTCTGGTTTACTCCTCTGACGTCTGCTGTGCCTCCTTCACTCCTGATCCTTTAGTCTTTATTTCGTGTTGTTTCTTGTGTTCTAGAATCACGCAGTGGGTGGGTTCAGGTGGTCTGTACTCAGCAGAACCTAAAGTTGAGTGGTTGATGGACCCTCTTACACTGATGATGGCTCTCACAGGACGAGGATCCCATATCTCCCAGTGCTCTGCCCACAGTAGCATATCAAAAGTCATCTAGTGTCATTACACCAACACACACACAGCTACACTTTAGTGGCCCACATCACACCTGCTACAGTGGTTAACTTTTTAGAGGATAAAATATTGCTCTTTTCATGATTTTCAGTTTTTGTGTATTTTTGCAGCAGGCGGCATTGGTTTAAGTGAGAAAATTGCACGCTATAATGAAGTCTGTCCCCCTCGGCCCAGAGGGGGGCACAGAGATACCCATGGTGTCTGTGACCAAGCCTTCCTGATCCCCAGCACATGACGCGGGTCCTGGATTTATATGTTTTTTTGCGGCATTCACGTTGTAAACCAGTGTTTTTTTGAGAGTATTTTTATTTTTTTTTATGTGCAATGATGCAAAGGCTATGGAGTAGAAGATAAGATATTTGTCAATGATACTCAGCATCTGTTGCGCACCAAAATCCCCAGCCTGTCATGGTTATGTTCTTTTCTGTTTAGGTTCTTGTTTGTTCCAGTGATTAATTATCATCAGCTGTATCTTATTTAGTTTCTGATTGTCCCCTGCCTGCATACATACTCCCTCTTCAGTTTGCTATGTGTCTGTTTTTTTGTGTGTGTGGTCAACGTGGTTGTTATTCTCCTGAGTTTGACATTTTATTAAAGACACATTTTTGAAGACACAAGACATTAAATTACACAGCCATTCATTACACTACCTGAATTTTTTCTCTGAATTTCGAGATAGCAATAGCAAGTTATAAAGTGAGAACTGCAAGATATAAAGTCTAATTCTGAGGGTGGAAAAATACTTTTCTCTCAGATTTATGACTTTATAACTCACAATTGTGACTTTATATCAAACGAGAAACAAAACACTGACACTGTTTTTCATGTTAAAACATTAAAGCTGCTTGATTTTAAGCTATCTATTGTATAAAGTGATATATAAATAACTTGGCGTGACTACTGGAATGCCGTAGCTTGTGCAAACATATCCACGTTGCTATGAACAGATGCTTTTCTTTTGCTTTATTAAAATGCTTGCTGTTTTCTCAATTTTGTTGAAAGAACAAAAAGAACTGTGCCTTAAGTATGTAAGGGCCTTAACACCTCACTGTGCCTCCACTGACCACCTTCACAACTGTCTCCCATATTTACAGTGACCACAGAACTACCAGTATGCAAACATTTGAAAGTGACTCCCATCAGCACAGAACTGCAATCTAGAGTGGCATAAAAGTTGCATGAATTTTGATATGAATGTTCAGACTGAGGTCACATTGCAAAATATTGAACACATTTGGAAGTGGCCCAAATCAGAATTGAAAAGATCCGATTCCTAGTGGTTTGTCCTGTTCACACGGTTATGAAAATAAACATCGGAGTGAAAAAAAAGAGCACAAAGAAACTGGATTTGGGCTACTTTTGCCTGCCGTCAGATTGTAGCCATGCTTGGCAATTCAGATTGATGTTTTAAATTCAGCTTGTCATTTTAGTTTAAACGCTTAAGTTTAAGTTTCCTTGATGTTTCCTTTACAACTATTCTTTGTTTGCCAACATGCGTGTCATTCTTTATGTTTTAGTTACACCTATTACATCATAGTCAAATACCCTTACAGACCAAATTAAAAGATACTATCAAACGTTTTTTAGGAGAAGATAAAAGTTTTATGAGGTCTGTTTTTTAATGCATTGTTTAACAGTCCTCCTGAAGATAAAAGAACAAACATTAGAGCAGGAGCAGCAACAGTTTTCTTTTTAATTATCTTCAGTGAAGCAGTCCCTAGAGCAGTCCCACTTAGACTTTGTTTTGCAGTTCTCTCTGCGTTTCCTCTGAGGAGTTACATCGCTTATTAGTTATTTAGAGAAACTGCCTGAGTCACTGTCCAGCGCTCTGCGTGTTAACTTCATGATCTGCCTCACATCAGCTCATTTATTTCCACCGAAACAACTGTCTTCCTGCTCTATTAACTTTGTTCAATTATTGAAATAACGGAAATAACATGAAGACATGGGCAAAATGTATGATTTTATGGCTTTATTAAAGATCCTCCTTTACCTAATACATTTTATATTTTCCATGTAGCATTAACAAAACGATATGTAATAGAATATTATATAAATTCTTAAAAGGACAACTCGCCCAAAAAGGAAAATTCTGCCATTATTATCTCACCCTCATGTCATCCCGAATGTTGTTTGTTTGGCATTGGCATTCTTTGTATTCTACAATAGAAAGACATACAGACCAACTTTATATTAGGTGGCATTAACTACTATATACTAACATTTAAATTAATCACTTCATACAATGCACTTATTGTGTACATACATGTTTTTACATTGTACTTATGCCAACATTTTAAAAATGACCTGCATGTAATTACATCTAATTTATGTAGTTACATTTATAATTACTGAACCTTCCCTTACCTAACCCTACCCATACCAGCACACCTGTATCCACCTCAATATCAGTAGAAGAGTTTTACAATACAATATAAACACAATAAGGACATTGTTCATATTTTTTAATGTAAGAACATAGTTAAGGCCACCTAATATAAAGTGAGACCAGACATTCAAACTGATTTTGAACAACATGAGGGTGAGTAAATTATGACTTTTTCATTTTAGGGTGAACTATCCCTTTAAAAAAGTATACTTGTTTATTTTAATACTTACTTTCATGATTACACACATACATTTTGTTGTTTGCTGTGTGTTTTTATTATACTCTTTAAAGATATAATAATGAAAATGTATTGTAAGTATAATTATTAGTATGCAAAGAGTAAAAAGTAAGAGTAAAAGAGTAAAGTAATATGCATTTAGAGTAAAAAGTAATATGCATTACTTTAAAAAAAACATTTTATATTAAAAAGGTAATCTGATAACGTACTATATGCTATTATTTTCACGCTAAACTGTGGCTGTAATGAGCTGCACAATTATCAGAGATGATACGAACAGTGTTTAATATAATAATCCCAAAAAACGGGTATACACAGGAGAATGACGCAAGGAGAAAACACACAACCACTTAACTAAAGACAGCACGGAACAATGAACAGACAGAACTCAGGGTATAAATACACAGGGGGAAATGGGGAAACTAAATGAGCAACATGAACTTAATTAGTGACTAACAGGCACACACTGGGAAACTGGGTCAACATACAAATGGCAAGGAACAGAACCGAACCAAGAAACAGCTAAATGTGTTACCCCCAGTCCCGAAACCCTGGAACAACGGGAAGGGATAGATCCGGCAAGTTAGTGGGGTAGGGAAAGATAACAGAACATATACCTATACTGTAAGGCCTATATATACACAATCTCAGTCGGGTTTCTGTCCAATTATTGCAATGCACATTTTGAGAATTTTAGGATTCTTCCAACATAGCCCGGAAAGCTCAAGCCATAGTAATTTGTGCGTGGGCGCTTACAGGTGGAGGTTGCTGAGGCAGTGAATAGGCATAGCAGCGGTTTAAGCCCCCATATGAGATATTTCATCAATTCTTCTGTGACGACTCACAGCATTTATTAAAACGCCGTCCAACAACACAAACAACTAAAACCAAATGGGCTCCATGATCCATTATAAAAAGATGTTCCTTCAATGCGCATAACGCAGTAGATTTAAACGCACAATGATTTACCTTTTCTTTAGTCGAATATTCAGAAAAGAGCATACAAAATGTGAAACATTTTGGATAAAGACCCAGTATTGTTTATTTTATTTTTATTCACTAGTGAATATGCGGATAGCAGTCAAATCCAATAGAGCATTGCCAAAACATGGCATGGACCACTTTTGCTGGGGCATTTCTTCCACTTTTAAATGCATATATCAAATGATTATAACATTATCGTTATCATTTCCCTGAACAAATGTACACAGCATAAATATCTTTCTATGGTGTATGATTTGGGGGATCGGATCACAGAAACGAAATGCCGGATTGGATTTCAGAGGTGCTGGATCCGGCTTGCTATGGCACAGATTAAGCTGGTTACCCCCAAAATTGGCTATTTATTTATTTAATGACATAATTCAGAGCTACAATAATGTTGTTCCTCTGTTGGATGGTGTTACACATTTTAGATGTACAGTTTTGTCGTCTGCTTTACTTTATCCGCAGGCGAAATTCAGTCAGATGGGTAGAGACAGTTTAGAGTTTAGAATAAAAGATATTCAATTCAATGTTAGACAGATGAAAAAAGAAAAAAATGCAGCGGACAAACAGTGGGCTTCTCCAAGCTACACAGAAGCATGCTGGCCATAGACGGGGTTCAGTCATTTGAGTGTCGAGAGAAAGCTGCTCGGTGACAAAACCAATCTCAGCCGCCTGTTTGGAGAGGAGAGAGTGCTGCCATGGCAACGCTGAAAGACATGGGTGTTTCCTCTGGAGTGGCACAGCTCACAGTGTGAGAGCGCTGCTGACTGAGTACCGCCATCCGCTTCTGTGTGTGTGGGGGGGGGGGGGGGGCTTAGCCTTCATTATAAATATGTCAAATTCAAAAAGGTTTATGTGACGGATAGGTTTCGTTATAGAAAATGTAATTAGCGCTTATGTAAATGAAACGTCCCCACTATAGAAAGCCATGTGTGTTTTAAGCTGGTCTGTGTGCCCTATTGGTGTCTGTAAAGTGATCATTTGCATAAGAAAGTATGGTTTCGTTGCTTGTAATGATTTATGAGGGGTTATTTGTGTTTTTTTAGATGCATATTGTATAATGCTGCTTCTAGATGTGTTTGTTGGTGCAGAGAGAGTCAATAGCCACAAATATCTGGGCCACCTTCAGTAGTGAGTTATCTGAACAGGGCAGAGCAAAAGATTATGGCTATAATTTATATAACACGGGAGGGCAGTTCTAGCTCAGCAATGGATTTCATAAGACACTTACACATCCATCTAAATAAGAGACTCTGAGCCAAGTGTGTTTTATAAAGATCTGTGAGATTTATGAAAGGAAAAGTGCACAACATATTAAAAAACAGCATTGAGGAGCATACATGTGCTCTGCAGTGAGCATATTTTGCAGACATTAGGCAAATCACTCTCATTTAATTGCAGTCGTTTGCTGTAAACTACATTTGCATAATCATCTCAGAGCGTAAATACTGACCTTGTGAGAAAGAGGAGCGGCAGCGTGGATTTAAGCAAGAAGAGATTCTGACATGTGCCCAGGAATGAGATCAGTGTGTCAGCTTCACACCCCTCAAACGGTGCCCGGCAAAAGATGTCAAACAACATCAGAGCACTGAGCTGCAATTCCCTCTGTCAGCGTCAGATTTCTGGTGCCCGAGCCTCCTGTGCACATTTTCCCTGTGGTATATTTGCAGTTTGACTTGGGGATTTTTCACAGCCTGCTGGTGTTTTTCAGGGGTGTAGGAATTATCTGAAACTGGGAAGGAAAAATGCATATTATTAGCTTTGCTCGTGAATATTAATTGAGTGATTAAATGATTTGCTTTATGTGCACATACTTTAAGTGGGCACTAGCTGGCTATATAAGGATTAGCACTTATTGAATGTGTTTTCGTTCATTCAGTCGAATGCTGATACAGACAGTTGGCAAAGGCTTCTGCTTGAGCTTAAATCTGTTGTTTTACGCCGCAAGCTACATTTTTTTTTCTTTACACTGCGGCCAAGCAAAACAAAGCTCTTTAAAAATAATGATTGTTGCCAAAAAAACAAAAACAAAAAAAAATGGTGTGTCTATTAAACTCAGTATAAATGTGCTTATGTAGGTAAAGAAGAGGAAAAATATTCTTTAATTTGAAATGCATTTTAACTATTTAAATAAGCAATAACTAATTATTATTATTTAAACAGTATATAGCATACAATAGTATAGTTGCAATGTTAATTTTAGTATTATTAAAATATTATTATAATATTTATTATTACTTTGAAATAGCTTTTTTTTGTTCTGTTTTCTTTTTAATTTTAGTTTAAGTTTTATTAGATTTAATTTTTATACATTTATTTCTATTTAGATTTATTTTCATTTCAGTTTTAGTTTTAATAATGTTAGTTCTTACATTTATTGTCAGTTAGCGGACACTTCTTATGTTCCTTTAATTTTTTCAATTCTTACGTTTTTTATGTAATATTTATATTTTACTTTAGTTCCTCATTTGTCCATGTAAAGTAAGATGGTTCACATTTACTGTGTGCAGCATTCTGCAGTGTTTCAATGATCAAGCTGTGATTAAAATCACATCATCCACTTTATTTTCTCAAATAAATGTTCTTCAGTATGCCTCCACATTTGATTCTCGTTACTTGGTGTTGTAAATATAGCATTCTGTATTTGTCATAATATAAAGTGTATATGGTAAAGTGTACTGGTAAAGTATAGGGTAATTAGCTAATATGAATTATGACGCTGTATAAACAGCAACACAACACATCATCATATTCATCAGACCAGTTTAGCATTAACTCAACACACTTCGGCAAGTCCTGTTGTGAATCATTTTTATGGTGTAGCCTAGTCACACTGAATATTGATTAACCAGCATCATTACATTATAATACTGCTGTGTACTAAACCATTCAGCTAATAAATTTCCCATCTTACAGTAGGTGCTTACATGGCTTTCGGTACACAGCTAGATTTGTAAACACATTTCACGCAATGAGAGCACATGGAAATGAAATATAGAGTTGAGTAAGAGTCTCGTATTTTTAAATCAATCTCAATAGAGTGCAACAAGTGCAATCATTTTTTTTCCCCATAGGGATTTTAAAATAGCCATAAACCAAGCCAATCAGGTACAAGGTTAGTCACAAGACAACAAACTTTGATTTGAAGTGCAGAAGTGTTTGAAAATCGGACAGAAATGCAAATGTACAAAACTGTGTACTTAAAGGGTTAGTGCACCCAAATAATGAAATTTATGTCATTAATGACTGACTCTAATGTCGTTCCTCACCCGTAAGTCTCCGCTCATCTTCGGAAAACAGTTTAAGATATTTTATATTTAGTCTGAGAGCATATGCAAGTGTATACACACTATACTGTCCATGTCCAGAAAGGGAATAAAAACATCATCAAAGTAGTCCATATGTCAGTTGGTTGATTAGAATCTCTTCAAGCATCGAAAATATATTTTGGTCCAAAAAAATCACAAAAACTACGACTTTATTCAGCATTGTCATTATCTATTCCTGGTTTGTTTTCAATCCTCAAATAAAGATTCAAACGGTCATGAATCAGTGGATTGATTCATGATTCGGATCGCCAATGTCACGTGATTTCAGCAGTTTGGCAGTTTGACAGGCGATCCGAATCGTGAATCAATACGCTGATTCATAACCGTTAAAGGGGGGGTGAAACACTCAGTTTCAGTCAGTGTCATGTCAATCTTGAGTACCTATAGAGTAGCATTGCATCCTGCATATCTCCGAAAAGTCTTTATTTTTTTTATAATTATATAAGAAAGATGCGCTGTTCCGAGTCTTTCCGAAAAAAGCCGAGCGGGTGGGGGCGTGTCGTGTGAGCGGAGCTAAATAATGACGTGTGCGCGCCGCTGTTATTGTGTTGAGTGCGTCGTAAAGCTGTGTCATCCCTAACAGCGGGAAAAAAACTTTATTCAAAATAAAAATATGGCTTTTAATCAGATACAGCCATACATCTATGATCCGGAATCAGACCCAGAGGCTGCAGTTGAACAGGAGCAGCAGCAAAAACGACTAGAGCAGGACGTCTCTATGTGGTACAAGTTATACACTAACTATATAATATGCTTAGCGACTTGTGTTATTTACATATTAATACTTGAATTATATCGTCGTATTTTTGTCTTTGAAGGTGTACATGTGGGAAGTGCAGTTGTGCACGTGTGTGTGTGTGTTTACGCGTGGTTTGTGTAGACAATTGTAACGTTAGTAAGCGGACTGGTTTTGCACGGCAGGCTAAGTTAGTGTTTACATAGAAAGACACGGAATAGGAGCGCATTTGAATGAAGACGCGTGCTTATTTAATTCAACATATTTCCCCACTCTTTGTGTATTGTTGTTTGGAGTGCTTTTACAATACACAAACATAAAGTTACACATATAGTGGCCAGCTAAACAAATGTACACGCACTACACATCGCATGCTCCATTGATCAATTAACTATACGTGATCATGTTTGGGCTACTTGATGAGCATAGGCAAATCACAGACATTTGAAGCAGTCTCACTCACCGCCTGCGGTTCTAACGTTGGGACCTTTATCGTTGGGACTGCTCCATCCTTCAGCATTAGGCGATCGGAAAATCCGGCGTCGAGCTGGGCCTTGTTTATGAAACAGTCGGCACCGAAATGCAGCGAACAGATATAAACATTCGCGCAACTCAGTTGCTGATCCGGAAAAGCAAATTCCATCCACTGTTGCCTTAACGCGGGGTTTTTGGGGAATCTGTGCAGGACTGTCTTGGTCTGGCAACCAAAAACGCACTTTTTTGATGTCATTGTTAATTGTGCACATCACCTGTGCAGCGCATTCTACAAGCCAGCACTTTGATGGGCGTAGCCTGTTACTTTCGCTCTCTCCCTCTCTCTCTCTCACGCGCTTCCGGTAGAATTGTCCGTAAGGCCCATACAAGGAAATTCCGCCCCCATTAACGTCAAGTGGACGCATGATCGCAAAAAACTTGCCGAAACTTATGACTAACTGGAAGTAGTATTTTTGACAAAGAAATACTCCCATCAAACGTCCACCTTAACTTTTGAAACTTTGTCTATGTTTAGTATGGGATTCCAAGTCTTTAACAGTGTAAAAAGATCAGTATGCATGAAACAGCATTTCACCCCCCCCCCCCCCCTTAAGTTTTATCAACATTGATAATCACAGAATCACATGAATAAATTACATTTAAAAAATATACTAAAAATAGCTTGGCTATTTTATAATATTTAACAATATTACAGTTTTTACTGTATTTTTTAACAAATAAATGCAATACTTAAAGTATTTAAATTAATTAAGTATAAAAATTGTGCTGACCCAAAACTTTTAAATGGTGGATTCAATTAAAAATAAAACCCTATAAACTAAAATTATTTTAAATATTAGAAGTGAATTTAGATTTTCACCACAACATTTTATATACAGTGCAAAATATGTATATTCTACATTTATAAATGTAATAGATTTTTACATACAAAAAATACTATTTAGTATATAATACTATCATCAAAGATGACTGACAGTTCACGTATAGTTTGGATTAGTGGTTCTATTCTGGGCAAAAAATCTCCTTTATAGATAAGAGCAGGGAAAGCAGTGATAACCCCCCTAGGGTAACGCAGATATCATAATTGTTCAGTAATTTAGTGTACAACATAATTTAAGAAAAATGTATTAAAGAGGAATGTCAGAAGGCCAATTCCTGACTGGACAAGAGGAGGAACAGAGGTGATGGAGGAGGTCAATACGCTCCTGAGTGGCATGATAAAGCTGCTGATAAAGCTGCTGCATATATAGGGATGCTGTGATAGGCGTCAAATTCCTATAGGTACACAGCTGAGAGTCAGCTGACGGAAGCTTGACTGACTGAGTTCATGTGTTACTGTTTTTTGTTATTATTTTTTAAATGCATTAGACATTTCTGAGTGAAAACTTTTTCAAAGGAAATCCTAATATTTTCAGTGTATCCTAGCCATCTTCTATCAAGGTGGATTCACCATGTAGACAGTTAACCCTGCTCTTTACTCCAGCAGAGAGAGAAGATTATGCAGCCCGGCTGCCAGGAACTCAGTTTATGCCTTCTTCTCCTGCAGGTAGACCATTAAGAACTCCCTCAGAGACATTAAACTGATCTCATATGCCTGTCTGAGCTTCATTCAGGCCATGGGATTAGCGACGACCCCTAGAGATCTGGCAGAAACTAAGATGTTTAAAAAATATTCTTGTCACATTGTGTTCTGGCCCGGATTTAGCCAGGGGTGAAATTGTTTTTCCTTTTTTTTTAACCTTGTAAAATTGGAATTTGTGACCGGAGATATCTCAGTCCAGCCTTTGAAGAATAAAATCAAGTATCCGTTATGCTCTTTCTTTTAAATATATATATTTATTCACCCTTTTGACAATCTCTGCCCTTTGAAAGGGTTCACGGGTCCTTGCCTTTATATTTCTGTTTGTTGCAATCTCGACAGCCTTTCATCACGATGGGCTTCGCCTCCCTCGCAGCTTAAACGATTAAACCGTGCATTTGTTTTTGTTTATGTGTTTTCATCAGAGCAGCTTTTTCTGATCCACCACACATATCGAACAGCTATTTTCCCTAGAACCTTTTTTTCACACACTCTAGCTTGTTGTGTACTGCTTAGATAAGTTTAGATATTTTTTAGGTTTTATTATTATTAGTAGTATTAGTAGTAGTATATTATTATTGATTAAAGTACTCTCATAACCATTAATCCCTGACCATTCATATGCATATATTCATTTAACATACAGGCAACTTTCTAAAAGTGAGATTAATGCTCTCCTGGTGAGTTGTATTGTGATGGTCCTTATCTGGTTTCAGCACATTTCACTAAGAGTTTATAACTGAGTGGGGCTGAGTGTATCAAACAGACTAGACCGACCACTTTAAGCATCAATGTGTGCATGGAGAAGCTGCATGCGGGCCAGCATTTGTAATGCAGTTAGGGTTTAGAAAATGTTCAGTGCTCCACAGAATGAGATTTTTTTGAATGAGTACACTTGATGAACTCATAATGGATCTCCATTTGAGCATGTGATTTCTATTAGTTTTTCTGAATTATTTAGCAGCAAAAATACTAAATATTCAGTTCCTGATTAAAATGCTGGCTAATGCTCATAATCTGATAATTATGTTTGTTTACTTACAATAAAGACTGATATTAATATTCTAAGGTTTTGTCGGTAACACATTATTTTAAGGTTCAGTTATGAACTATTAACTAGTTGCTTATTAACATGCATATTACTTGGATATTGGCTGTTTATTAGAACTTATAAAGCACATATTAATGCCTTATTCTGCATGACCTTATTCTACATCCCTTAATCAATAACCTACCTAAACTGAAATGCTACAAAAAAAACTACCTTACTAACTATTAATAAGCAGTAAATTATGAGTTTATTGAGGTAAAAGTCGTAGTTAATAGTGAATGTGTTCCCCATACTAAAGTGTTACCGTTTTGTCTATATGCACTACCATTCAAGTTTTATCAACATTGATAATCAATCACATAAATAAATTGCCTTTAAAAATATATTTAAATAGTTAGGCTATTTTATAATATTTAACAATATTACTGCCTGTACTGTATTTTTTTTAAAAATAAATGCAATACTTATAGTATTTAAAAAAAATTGTGCTGACCCCAAACTTTTAAGTAGTGGAGTCTAAATTAATTAAAAATAAAACACTATAAACTAAAACCATTTTTCACATATCCGTGTATGTTTCCACAGGTCTCTCTCTGGCCGTATCGTGGGTGGTGTGTGGTGGTTCTTCACTTTAATCATCATCTCTTCATACACAGCCAACCTAGCTGCTTTTCTCACAGTGGAGAGGATGGTGTCACCCATCGAGAGTGCAGAGGATCTGGCCAAACAGACTGAGATTGCTTATGGGACTCTAGACGCCGGCTCCACCAAAGAGTTCTTTAGGGTGAGAGGAGCAATGAGCGAGGGGAAATGTTAACCTACATATAGTTTTTTTCACATCATCTTAAATATTATTCAGCATCATTGAATCGCACCAACAAAAAATGCTATTTATTATGCTATTTTTAAAGTTTCTAATTTTGTTTTGGAGGTGCGTTTGATAGTTTTACATCTAAGGTCAAAAAACACTTTCATTTTCTCATAAAATACATTGCACATCACCTCATTCTCATTAAACCCATCATTTCCAAGAGCCTACTCTGCTCTGATGGTCAGATGGCCCAGTCTGATGGATTGGTCTACCACATGAAGTGCATGTCTGAAATGAAACATCTATTTCCATAACTGAATATACCTATAGGTAAAGTGTTATTTAAAAAATGATTTATAAATACCCTTTATAAAAGTCTCACAGGCCAAATAAACATTAGGCATGTCTACTAATGATGGTGAGAAGAGAGCGCTCAGTGCACGTCATTATTCAAAAGACACAACAAAGGTAGGACATTGGCTGAGCAAGAACAGAAAGAGAGCGATGGCAGATAATAGCCCTAATATATATATATATATATATATATATATATATATATATATATATATATATATATATATATATATATATATATATATATATATATATATATATATATATATGTGGAGATGATGGTTTTATATTTTATATTTAAAAATATTACCACTTAGCGCCTCTGGTGGACGTTTCACCCAAAAAGTGCAGGTAAACGTACCTGGAGGTACATAATTTGGGTGTAACAAAAATGTAGGCAGAGTCACATATTTCCAATGAGCCTGGGTTGCAAAATGTACGCATTAATTAACGCATTTGTGCGCATTTTCTGTTTGATCCGTGGCCTAGCCCGTAGTTGAAGAAATTGAGATAAGCCATAGACGCAATAAATAGGATACAGCAACAAATAGAAATAGGGAAAAAAGAGGTTAACATTAACATTACTATTCTGAAACAAGTGCAGTTATAGCCCACATAAGCTACCATATTTTCTTTTGAACTTTTATTAGATTCCAGGTCGAAAGAAAAGTGTGTTTTTACATTGAGCTTACATTCTCTGCAGTCCGAGCGCGATGCACGAATGCACTGCAAGCTCACTCCTGCTCATGTCCGATGTAAATCATTAACACCATCACCACTTACAGTACATGTGGGGTTTTTAACTAAAAACTTTAGAATCAGCTAAAACAAATGTGTAGGTTATTTTTTTGAACAAGAGCGCTCCCGAGTCCACATGACAGCTTTCACATAAAAAAAAAATTCATATGAACTATGCCCTGTTCTGAACTAAACTGTCAGTGTAAAAACTCCCTTTATTTATATTCTTAAAATGAGAGAAATCACTGCTTATTCAGAATTTTTAAGCTTAGGTTTAAGAGACATGAACAAGGTCTTTGAAAAACATCTGTGACCTTTGATACATGTCAAGTCTTCATGCTCTGAGTATGGTTTCACTTTGCATAAAGCATGCATATTTGTCCATACCCATGTTGATTATTAACAACTTGAAACAAAAATAATTTAAGATACATTTACTACTAATAAAAATGTGCGATTAAGTTGCGATTAATTGCGAGTTAAGTCATGACAATCATGCAATTAATCGCGATGAAATAGATTCTGAACTGCCTGAAAAGAGTTGTCAGTAATTCTACGTAGGTTGATATATATATATATATATATATATATATATATATATATATATATATATATATATATATATATATATATATATATATATATATATATATATATATATATATATATCAACCTACGTAGAATTACTGACAACTCTTTTCAGGCAGTTCATAATCTGCTTTTTTAAAACTCCATTTATTGTACTTTGATCTTTGACAGTTTGCAGACCTTCTACATAAACAAACAGCTATATTAAACACTGCATAAAAGATAATATCTCAAAAAAACCGCAACAGAGCACTTTAAGGTTCGATCTGAAAGAAATAGCTTTATAAAGTAACAATTACACGTTACCACTTTTTACAGTGTGCAAATGCATATGTTTAAATTTTTTTCCTCTTTTAGAGGTCAAAGATTGCGGTCTTTGAGAAGATGTGGTCCTATATGAAATCAGCAGACCCCTCAGTGTTTGTAAAAACCACAGATGAAGGAGTTATACGTGTGAGGAAGTCCAAGGGGAAGTATGCCTATCTGCTGGAGTCTACCATGAACGAGTACATCGAGCAGCGCAAACCCTGTGACACTATGAAGGTTGGAGGGAATCTGGACTCCAAAGGCTACGGCATCGCCACCCCCAAAGGGTCGCCTCTCAGGTAAACCAGCTGTCCACTGCATGCTAACTGTATTTGACTATTACGAAAATAACATCAGATGGTGGTTCAGTTATAGTAGAGGCTGGATAGAGAACTAAAGGGATTATGATCACCTTGGATAACTTCACATCTAAGTTTACATCATCTACTAGATGAATAAAAATGAAAAGAGAAAAAGAGAAACTGAGGGGAATTCATTAAAATAAGTATGCAAATGAGGTCACAGCACAAATATAGCCAAAAAATTAGTAAATAGATATTTGCATGTTTGCAACCGAGTTCTGAGTATTAGATTAAGAAGGACTCAGCAAACTAATGCAATCTGCTATACTTTACTTAAAATGTGTTGCGTTACTCCATCACTGCAGTCCAGGCACCTAAATGAGCTCTTTAAAATGCCAAGTGTGCTTGAGTCAATATGTGCTTTTTTCCATCATTTGATGATTTTTTGCTGACATGATTGCAGGAAAAAAATTGCTGAGTTTTGCAAATAGGACGCATTTAAAGCAAAACAACATGTCTGTGCTGCATGAGAATGTTAGTAACATAATTAAATGCAAAAGAAAAGCATATTTAGCGCCTGTATTTCAGGTGGTTTTTGAATAAGGTGCATGTTTTTGGACTTTAGTGAACTCCTCTGGTTTCTCTTTTGAAGGACTTTTTAATGATGTTGTACATGATCATTTGAACCAAGGGCGAGGGTAGAAGCGCAGTGCTAAGCAGCCTCTGCTATAACAGAACATGCTGTTGTTGTGTGGGTGTACATATGTGTGTTTGGAGCTGGTCAAAATCCCTCCCATACCTCATGTTGCTTGAAGGATTTTTCACATGCTCCACCAGAAGTACTTGCATAAGAAACGACAGGAAAAATGACACGCTCCCTTCAGGAGCTCTTTAGGAAGCGCGTGTTGGCCGTCCTATCATTAAACAGCAGCGCTGCTCTGCAGAGCCCATTGAGACACCGCAGACATTATTCACGACTGACACTTTGAAGCTATAGGTCTAGTGGATGCTAATTTCAGTTTCTCTCCTTCATTCCGAATTACGAAAGCTCTATCCTCACCGAGTGGAGTCACATGCATGAAAGAAATTGGGCAATCAGTTGTTATTCTTATGCAAGCCACTTCTAAAAGATGAATGTCGACATTAACATGTTTCTTTTATATTCTCTGCAATATAAGGTGAACAGTTGTTATTTCAATTGTATGCCGCCATCATTAACATCACATTTATTGTGCTTGAATGTACCCATCTGACTAATACACCATGGCCCACATGATATTACATTCATTGCAGTGCAAAGGGCCTCGCAAGGGCAATTTGGAGCTGTTGAAATAACCTCAATAACTCCATCTCTCTCTAATAAGATAAGCTCCTTGGGGAAACGACCTCATAGCAATTGTACAGTCATTTTTTTGGGTCACCTTATAGCAAAGCGAACAGGGGGAGAGGGTGGATGAAGTGGGAGAGAGAGACATCAGATACAAGATGTTAATGACTGACTTCCATCTTGCTACCTAGGGCAGGACTCAAATTAAATTCAATACTTGCTAGCCATTACAGTGACAGCAAGAGCGAAAGAGGCTCGGAAATGAATTCATAAATGTGTTTCTCTGTCTGTTGAGTTACCAGCTGTGCGGTGTATATCTGATTTTGAGAGAGAGCAACTCCCTTACTTACTTGGTTTACATGAGCTGATAGATTATATGGACATCTGCTGCATGATTTCAACATGTGAAAGACAATGGAAGATTTTGCGCTCTCTGTTAAAATCGGTAGATGCTGAAAAGCTGATATTTTTAGATTGTTTGTGATTTGCTGAACTAACCTTGTGGTGCAGCTGTTGAAATGTAATAATGCTCCTGTGTATCTATACTAAATTTATCATGTTATGGCTTTATTTACACTGCCAACAAATTGTATCATTTATAGACATCTGGCACTGACCTATTAAAGCTTGTTTCTATCTCAGAATACTATTATTTAATTATTTTTCCTTGAATTACTTCATATAAACTTGCAGTTGGGGTTTGGGTTATATCTCACAATTCTGACTTGATAACCCGTAATTGTGAGTTTATATCCAGCCATTCTGAAGGGGAAAAAAATTGAATTACAAGATGCAGTAAACTCGCTGTTGCAAGTAAAAAAATGTGAGAAGAATTGTGAGATAAAAAGTCACAATTATCTTCTTTTTTTTTTTTATTCAGTGATGGAAACAAGCTTCCATACAGATCAGATATTGTTAGGTGCAAAAACTGTTGTTTTTTTTTACATCTAAATCTTTTTTTTAAGCATGTATTAATTAAAATGAATCCTCTAATTTAAAAAAATATATTTGTTTTGTTGTGATTTTAATAAAAAATCACCTTTCAAACGGACAAATAGTAATTCATGCGTAATTCATCCGTATTTATGCGTAAATGTTTCAAATGTAGTTGAAACAATGAAAAAAAATTATACATACATTTTAAATGCAAAAACTGTATTGCTTTTTTTACCGCATTTGGTGAATTATTAATCAGTTAAGTCATAGCAAGTCATAATCAAGTCATAAGTCAGCAAACAGTCAGGATAAAGATTTAGATGGGGATTTCTGTGCATTGTGTATAAATGTACATAAATGCAGCTTGAATTATAGGCTACTGATCAAAGCCTTTAATAGAGATGATTTTTCTCATATGTTACGGTCTGCTAACTGCATCTTGCCTTAATGATCAGGTATTTTTTAACAAAAAAGATGTTAATTGAGCTTTTGAACTTGTTTTACCTCTTAATTCACTTTAGGTTAATTTACTAACTGATGGAATAATCAGTTGTTTCGGTGCATTTCAACAGCTGTTCCGCATTTTCTTTGTCTTATCTCAAACTGATAACTTAAATCAGTTTGTTTTGCAGTCAAGATGCAACAGCCCTAAAGATTGATGTGTGTGCCCTTTTATCTCTATCCATCTGTGCCATTCTCTGAGTTTAGTTAATGAAATCATCTCACCCAAAGCACTGCCACCTCCTGAAGCAAATGCTCATCAAAGTGAATGTAGTTGTTTGTTTCCTCATTCCTGAGACACTCTCTGACTTCTTTCTGTCTGGTACTTCTGGGATTAGAAAGAATTCCTGGGTTTTATCTAGCCAAAGAATCACTCCCTATGGATGCAGAGCTGCAGACGTCATTTGCTCACAACGCAGATCGGCCAGCCGATTCTGTAGGTTGTGAGGAGATGTATAGTTGTGCCTTTGAACTGTATGGGGTGCTTAAGACTTGAGGATGAAGGAGAAGATGAAAAGAGACACATGCTTCAGATGTGGTTCCTGATATCAGTCACAGGGGGCCGCAGGGGGATTAAAATAAAATAAAAATATTTTTATCATCATCTACTCTCTCTTGTTGGTCTTGAATCTATAAAACACAAAAGGAGAAGATTAGGAGAATGTCCATGCTGCTCCTTTCCAAACAATGAAAGTGAATGGTGACCCAGCTCAAAAATGTATGTCATTGGTCATTTATAATCTTATCTGCAGCTCTAAAAATATTATATTTACTTTACATTTGTGCATTTTTTAAAAAATGGCACATTGCACTGCTGGTGGAATGAACGAGCAGGCCAGTTTTCCAAAATCGTAGTAACATTGTCACTCAACATTCATTGATTCAATGATATAGATCTGTCATTAAACTAATAACTTACTGCTAATGGATTAGTACGATTTAACAATTAATCAGAACAAATTCATGTTAAAAAAAAAATTCCTGTAAATAATGAGCATGGCACCTATGAGCTATACTTCGCTATTTTGTTGTTTTCCTTTATATATAAAAATTTTCTTTCATATACTCATACATACATACATACATACATACATACATACATACATACATACATACATACATACATACATACTGTAACCACTGTTATGACACTTTTTGTTGTTTTTATAGTTTGACAGCCCTTTTTCACCATTCACGTTCACTAGAAAGAGCAATTTCATAGAAAGGTTGTTTGTATTCGAACAGAATAAATAAATAAAAGGAAAGAGTTTGGTTTGAGGGTGAGTAAATGATGACAAAAATGACATTTTGGGTGAACTATCACTTTAAGAATTAATCTAATGTCTCTAGTTGTTTTCGATTAAAATCATTACAATTCCCCAAAAGGGAAGAGCAAAAAGCAGACAGCAAAAGCCAAGGACATCTTTTTTCTCCTCCTCTGTCTGAAGAAGTCTTGTTCTTGGCTCTATAAAGCCTGATTTTCACAAAGGCCACTAACAAAAGCATTGCTCTCCATTAAAACACATGTTAACATACTTTATATACAGACTCAGGTCAAAACCACTGCGAATGCCATGCATTTAACATTTCAACCTACATAGAGCAGTGGCTGTTGTGTTCAAACCGGTCTGAGTCTGTTCTCCCATTACACTGTCTCTGAAATGGTTTATCTGGGCTGACACTGACCAAAGTATTATTTCATTATCGTTTCAAGAAACCCAGTAAACCTGGCAGTGTTAAAACTGAATGAACAAGGCCTGTTGGACAAATTGAAAAACAAATGGTGGTACGACAAAGGAGAGTGTGGCAGCGGAGGAGGTGATTCCAAGGTCAGCCCCAATGTGACAAACCCAACGGGTAAAACCACCACTACCATGGGGGGGTAACCGGCAACTCACGCCGACCAAACACTCTAAACGAAAACAATCTGGTGTAAATTGAGCTTACTACTAGCAAATCTTGTTAGATTAATAGCAATTATAAATATTTGATCAAATTATGGCGTACCATGGCAAATAGTCAATAACAGCCAACCGCATTCAAGTTATTTCAGGCGGAGTGTTTGCGGTCTGCCGGTTACCCAAAGTGATATAATAATGCACATCTCGCAGCAGGGAGCAAGGAAGCATCGCTAGATGGAGTATTAACCCATATCACTTTTACAATGAACTACCAACATGTTTCTGATATGTGTGCAGTCAATTAAAAAAACACAGAACAGTTGAGTTGATTTTGATGGGTATGTGTTTAATGTGTGCTGAATAACATAAAATAACATGGATAATGTTATTTATGTTATTTCCCTGGTTGAAGAATCCCAGTTAACCTAGCGGTGTTGAAACTCAGTGAGCAAGCCGTCTTAGACAAACTGAAAAACAAATGGTGGTACGATAAGGGGGAGTGTGGAAGCAAGGACTCCGGAAGAAAGGTCAGTTCACACATTTGGTCCTGCTCTGTTCCCCTCAGTTAAGCCTTCCCAGAACCCTTTCAGGAGGTTCAGTAAGGAATCTGGACATGGGCGGCTCTTACTCTCTCTCCAGAGTTGTATTCTTTCATTTGGGCTGGCAGATGACAAATTTAAAGGCTTTAGAATTTATACATGGTGTTTTGAATGTTGTGCATACTTTAAAAATACTTCAGACTAGAATATTCGAACACTACTTTCTGATTTACAGATTTAAAATGGCAATGCTAGTACTGAAGTACACAGCACTGTCCTTGTTCTTGTGTCTGGTGTTCAGTTAGCATTTTGGTAGTAGACACTAAACACCCTGAAGTGTGATCCACTACCCATCAAAAGTTTGCTGTGGAAAGAATTTGCTCACAAATGATGCATTTATTTGTTAAAAAAAAACTGTTAAAAAAAAAAATTTATAAAAACAAACAGAGTGTCTATTTACACCGTGCAAATACTGTTGGCACTTGCCAACAATACTTGTTGGCAAGTGCTTTTCGCACTAGCTCCACCTAAAAATGCCTGGCTGTGCCAAACAAGATTAAAAACGCCCATAACTCACCATCCTCAGTAAAGCATATGTATAGCTAATAGATCACTGTTTTATCTCAATCAACATGGGTTTGAATCCACCTTTTGCAAAGCTTGCTCTTTTCTCCTTTCTCATCACAAATAACATCGGAAAGGCATTTATTTTCAATAAAAAATTAAGAAAATGTTCTAAATGTGGAAATAAAGTGCCTAACAAAATGTATAATAATAATAAAATCATTCATTGGGCATGAGTAGGGCTATGGATAGGTGTAGGGAGGGCTTTATTGGCCCTTTAAGGCGACATCCATTTAATAATTTAAAATAAAAATCATAATTTACACTGTTATTATTGCATCCTGTTAATGTACAACAATACTAAGGTGCAAAGAATATGTATCTTTCAAAATAAATGATAAATTACATGTAATTACTATTTATATTACAAAGAACTGCAACTTTTATATGGTGTAAATAGAATATATCACTATTTTCACTTAGTAAATATAATCTACAGCTATTAGCAATTAGTGTAAATATCATCTATCGGTAAGAAATTATGTTGATTTCACTGAGTGTAAATAGTATTTAGTTGCTGTTAACATTTGGTGTAAATAGCATCTCTCGCTATTTGCATTAAGTGTAAGTAGCAACTAAATTCTATTTACACTAAGTGTAAAAAGCCACTGCCAAAAGATGTATTAATGGGTTAGTTCAATCAACAACAAAAAAAATTTGTTTAAGATTACGGCCCGGAATATACTGCATAATTAAAGTGAATTTACAGCATAACTTTCTGTAATTATAGTGTAACTACAAAGTAAGTACGTGTAGGTATATGGGAACAATATGTAATATTCAGGGAATAAAGGGGTAACTATTAGGAAAATTAAAAAAATTATTTATACTGTTTCATTTAGTTACAGGGTAAGTACAATAAAAACACAAATACAATCTGATATCACTCAGAAATATTTATTTGAAAAACAACTTAATTCAAAACTGATTCATAACACTTGTTATTTATAACAATTAAAAAATATATATAATATAAATATAATGTCCTGACAGAAAGAGGCACGTTTTGTCCCTTTCTCTTTCTTTTCTTTTCTTTTCTTTTCTTTTCTTTTTTCTCTTCTTCTTTTTCGTTATTTCCATTGATGGATCTTCAGGGGAATCCCATGTTTTTTGAATTTTTTTATTATTATTTATTAAAAGAAAAAGTAGTACGCCAAGAAATGCTGTCATAATTTAGTAATCTTTTCGTATCCGATCAGCTGTTACCAGCGCGTGCATGAGACGCTTCAAGCTTTCATGGCGTTCCCATATACCTACACGTACTTACTTTATAGTTACACTATAATTAACGAAAGTTATGCTGTAAATTCACTTTAATTATGTGGTACTTTCCGGGCCGTGATCAAAAGCGTTACTGAAAATTCTGTAATTAATTACTCGCCCTCATGTCATTCCAAACCCGTAAGACCTTCAATCATCTTTGGATCAAGTTGAGAAAACTTAAAAGTTAAAGGAAACCAGCTGCAGAACATTTTTGAGTTTTCTCAACTTAGGGTCAATTAGTTGTACAAACTTCGTTTGAGTTATCACAACTTTTTTCATGTTAAATAGTTGAATAAACTGAAATAAACTTGAATTTGTCATACAAAACATAAGTTGTATTTTTTTATAGTGGCCCCAGTGGTTCAAACGTAATTTTATGAAGCAACGAGAATACTTTGTGTGCAAAATTAAACAAAAATAACTTGATTCAACAATTTCTTCTAGTCTGTGTCCGTTTGTTACGCCGCTGAAGCAGTGTAAACAGTGCCTATAGTCCTATAGTTCTATGGCAGAAC
The DNA here is from genome assembly GCF_024679245.1 of Pseudorasbora parva. Taxonomy (NCBI): domain Eukaryota; kingdom Metazoa; phylum Chordata; class Actinopteri; order Cypriniformes; family Gobionidae; genus Pseudorasbora; species Pseudorasbora parva. The sequence goes on from NC_090182.1 coordinate 25,282,737, forward strand.
GACTCGTGCACATGCGTCCTGGTGCTCACGTAAACAACGTTGGCCAATGGTAATCCAGCAATCTGGAAGCGCTGCTCTGTTCACACTACTGCACTGTTTTTTTTTTTTTAGCACACAAAAAGTATTCTTAAAGTGTCACTTCATAAAATTAAGGTTGACCCACTGGATTCATAGGGACAATTTTAACAACGTCTTTACTACCTTTCTGGCCCTTGAAAGTGTTAATGAAAGTGCTGTCTATAGAGGGGTCAGAGAACTCTCCGATTTCATCAAAAAGAGCTTTGTGTTTGTGTTCTGAAGATGAACACAAGTCTTACGGATTTGGAACGACATGCGGGTGAGTAATTAATGACCGAATTTTCAATTTTGGGTGAACTAACCCTTTAAGAGTAGTATGTTAGTGTAATATTCCAAATATTTCCAACCATTATTTTTGTCCTGTCAGAAATTACAAGCTTGTGTATTTGTAAAATAGATTAGATACTAATCTTAAATTAGATTAAATACTAAGCATATTGTTTTTTTGGGGGGGGGGTTGTTGTTTTTTAGTGAGGAAATGTATTTAAAAATTATACTCTATAATATGATTTTTATATTATTAATTCAAAGTGTAAGTATGGAAATAGTTTGTCTATCCAGGAGTCGTGAGGTAAAAAGGCCATTATTATAGACCAGATGACTCACTGTATGATACACTCACTTTGTTTAAAATTGTCTGGTGGTGAATAGAGCTCTGGAGAGAGACTGGTCATATTGATCTGATCATCCGTAAGAGTCAAGCCCCCCTTGTGGTTCTCAGCCTCTGTGTTCTCCCTTCTGTCTGCCCTTGGAGTGTGCATGTATCTGGATGCAAACCCAGTGGACAGCTGTCTGTGCTGTCATAGGCCCCGGCCGCCACACACCCCCACCGCACCAAACCCACCTGCATGGCACACACAGACGACATCACACTTCCCTTATATGCCTTTCATAGGGAACCGGTTCCATGCCAATTAAGCTCCTTAGATTGTTATTGTCCTCATAAAGGAAATATATCTCCTTTAAACAACTACAAATCCAAATCTCCTTAGATTCGTGGCCTGGGCTGCATGGGTGCCAACCACTAATATAAACTTCTGCAGCTGTGATACATGATACATTACAATAGTGGAGATGCTAACTAGCAAGTTAAATTCGTATTAAATTAGTCAAAGGTTAATACAGACTGCCTGTGTTAATGCATGAATGCATGTTCCAAAGTCATAAATGACAATCTGTGCCATATTTTAAGATGTAGGCTATGTATACTTTAAGATGTTTCATTATTAAACAGTTACTATTATGTTGCTTATATCAAATTAATATCAATCGTATTAACATTTATTTAATAATTTACTTGTTAATGTTTAATATAGTATATTATTTATATTAGCTACTACTAATATAATTGGATATACAAGATAAGTTCAACTGTCAAAACTAAATATATGAATCTATATATTAATGATAAAGATTAATGAGTTCTTATTTTAGCGTTTATATTCAATGTATGTGTTTATATGTTTGGATGGATGCAAGAGTATATGTAATGTACAGGAATGCTTGTATCGTCTTTGTCCATATACATTTGTTAACTTTGTATACAGAAACTCTCATCTAAGACGCTGTTCCTTCTCCTTTAGGACAAGACCAGTGCTCTTAGCCTCAGCAATGTGGCTGGGGTCTTCTACATTCTGATCGGCGGTCTAGGTCTGGCCATGCTGGTGGCCCTGGTGGAGTTCTGCTACAAGTCCAGAACCGAGTCCCACAGAATGAAGGTGTCTGCGCGGGCCGCTCAGGCCTTTCACTGCACCGCCTTAGACAGCAGCTACACTGAGCTGCAGAGTTACGGCCTGTACGGTGCCGACACTGTTAAGATATAAAGCTCTCTGGGGTAGGAACCTCAAGTATCGCGGAGAACTAGGCCACATCCTGCCCACATAGCAGCCTAAGCTGCCCCCCATCTAACCGTCACCAGAATCAAAGCTTCTGCTGCCCACTTTCAATATCATCCTTTTTTCCTCCACCTCTTCTTTTTCTGTCTCTTTTACACTGTTATTTTAATACTAGGGCTGTCACACACAAAAATCAGTGATAAAGAAAAAATTGCTATGATTATTTAATAAGAATAATAATCAAAATTGACTGCATAAATCATGCATCATTTTTTTACTTTATTTTAATATTTGTAAAATAGTTCACTTTTTATTACTATGTTTAATTTGAGTTTTTTAATCATTTATTTTTAATTGTTAGTGTATGTAAACATGCAGACAGCATCTTGACAGCCCTATTTAATACTTTTAATCTAATCTCTCTTTATTTCTTTTTTTTTCTGTCTCTATTTCCTGCTCCCCCAGTTTCTGGTTGGCTGCTAGCCTCTCTGTCCATAGACTAGAGCTTTGTTTATACGCATCGTGTCTCTGTTCATTCATGAAACAGAGCAAGTGTTTCCCGGAGACACTGCAGGTCTCTGTTTTCCTCCATGACTCCAAAAATAGTCCGTTTAGATTTATGATTTTGCATCATTCTACGTGTGTGCTCCCTCATAAACCCAAATCAGGTCTTACCAAATGTACTTTTGCTAATGTATAGTTAATTAAAAGTATCTATCAGGTAATAAATTATTTTATTCAGGCCAAAATGACAAATCAAAGCACTGTTGCAAAAAATTATATATACAGTTGAATACTGTTGTTAATATATATATATACAAATACTGTTGAATATACAGATACCGCAGTGTGATTTTTGAAATAACTATCTTTATGACAGACAATTACCCAAAGTAGGATTTGTAGTAAGTTTAGCTGGGTATTACACACTCGTGTAATACTATAATAGCACAGATTAATATTGATTTGCTTTGTTAATTCAATTGACAGGAGTCACATTTCACAGCTGTCCATTTTTCATTCTAGGCGAGCAGAAATCTGAGTCATTATGGGCAAACTAATTAGTCTGCATCAGGCGTATAGCTTCATCCCCCAACGCGCTGAAGTGTAGGGCAATGAAATCATTCCTAGATTGGAAAAATGCGATTTAAAGGGACACATCATTAGCCTTGGTTTCAGGCCCACTGCCTGCGACTACAATAGCGGGTTGCTCTTCACAACAGCAGCAATAAAACGATGACATTTCTCACTTCCCCACCACCGTAGCAAATTAAGCTCATGTTACACGCCTATCAGGACTGTTTACTGTCTACTCATATGTCAGAGATGCTTTACAGTGTCAGCTTTGGTTTTGAGGGCTTAAATACGGTGGTCCTGGGGGGCACAATGCAACGACATGAGCAAAGCAATTAAAAGTTGAACACAACAGCATTAGCTCACAACACAGCATTGAATTGCAACACAGGCTCATGGGAGAAACGCGCCTGTGGTGAAATTTCTGCAAAACGATGTTACATTGCTGCTCGTACGTTTTGCAACACTTTCAAAGGGAAATGTCCAGTGAGTGGCGCCAAAAGTGCACTCAGTTTTATTCAAAACAGATGAATGAGAATCTGACCATCCTTTTTCATTACGGTATTAAAAGGTTAATGTGTTTGAATATAACGTAGCACCTACACTGAACTCTACAATTAACAATAGCAAACAAGATATCAAATTGCTTAACATTTTATATTGCTCTACATGTCCCTGAGTTCTTTTATTGTATTGCGGGACTTGTACCCGAGTGCTCAGCATCGCAAGTGCAATGCTGGACCAGGTGAGCAATCGAGCAAGTTTACTACATCAGAAGAGCCATATGGAGCTTGTTATGTGATGTAAACATTAATATGTATTAGTTTAAAATCATGCACTGTGGTAGAAGTGGTTTAAAGCGGTTAGTTCACCAAAAAATGAAAATGATGTCATTAATTATTTACCCTGACGTCGTCTGACACCCGTAAAACCTCAGTTCGTCTTCGGAACACAAATTAAGATATTTTGTTAAATAAGATAATTTGTCAAAATCCGATGGCTCCATGACACCAATGTCATTTCCTCTCTCAAGACCCATTAAAGGCACTAAAGACGTCGTTACAAATCACACATCACAAATCACAGTTACAATCCATCTCACTACGGTGGCTCTAGAATAATTGTATGAAATGACGAGAATAGTTTTTGTCAAACCGCCAAGCTGCTGTAATCACGTGACTTTGGCGATCCGAATCATGAATCGATACACTGATTCACAACAGATCGAAGCTTTGTTTTGAATTCGGTCCATCACCATATAAGTCGTTATTTTGGGTTTTTTGCGCACAAAATCTATTCTCATCGCTTCATAAAATGATTGTAGAATCACTGTAGTGAGATGGACTTTGTAACTGCGTCTTTAGTGCCTTTATGGGTCTTGGGAGAGGAAATGACACTGGTGTCAATGAAGGCCTTTCTGAGCCATCGGATTTAAACAAAAATATCTTGTTTTGAAAATGAACGGAGGGTAAGTAATTAATGACAGAATTTTCATTTTTTAAGTGAACTAACCCTTTAATGTCATAACATGATCAAGAAAACCCCTGTCTTTAATCGATAATCTGCCACTGTAATCATATGTGTTTAAAAAGAAATTCAAATTGTTGTTTTTATTGCCACTAGTGTTTATATTAACTATAACGAATTGCAATGCAATTTTTTTCAATAAGCCTATAGTATGTTGTGGAATTGGTAGGGTTTCAAATGGGATAGAGAGCTACTATTGTTATTTATTATAACAATATTGCTTGTTTTCTGAAATGCATCATTATCAGAAAAGTTTCATTAGTGTTTCATCTGTTTGCTTTGCTAAAGGCGCCGTGTCGCGCCCTCCAAGCCACCGTGCTGATCAATTAAGTCAGGAAACCCAAAAGATGGAAATCTGCAGATTAGTTCAGCTCACAAATGTTGTCTCACTAATGATCCAGTCATCACATGACAAAACATTTTATGTGCATACTCCATTAGGCAGATGCTTAAATCATATTTTACTGTCTCCTACTAAAATTGAGCATCTTTTAAACATTCCCATTTTCCTGTCTAACGCTGTTGTGTCTCCATCCCAGCAATCCATCAACGACGCCATGCGCTGCTCCACGCTGACCAGGATGAGTGGGAACGGTAGCGGCGGGGAGAACGGGCGGATCGTCACACATGACTTCCCCAAAGCTGTGCAGACGCTGCCGTGCATGAGCCACGCGGCCAGCATGGGCCTGGGAGCCTCTGGCATGTGACCATCTTGACGGAGCGGCACGCGTCACATGTAACGCACGGACCTCCCGTTCACCTGCCGTCTGCCCCTATGTCTGTCTGCCCGCCCGCAACAGACGCATCGTACTGCCAAAATGCACTCGAAGACACTTCTCAGTGAATAGCCACCAATAAAACTCTTTTCTAAAGAAAGACGAAACATTTTAAAAAGGAAGAAAAAAAAAGTGCTGCAATAACAAGCCTGTGGGACTCTTTTGGGGAAAAAAAGTGTTCGTTTATGTCATGAATTTAGAAAACAAAAAGAGAAGTCACGTGTCCAATTCGACACTCGCGCTGTGCCAATATTATAAACCTGTTTACTTCTGTCTGAGTGTGCAATATTTTAGTTCATATCAGTGTTTGGCAATGTTGTCTCTAACTTGGTTTTCTTTAAAAGGATTAGCTCACAGAGATGTTTTTTTTTTTTTTTGTTGCACAGATACGTTCTACGATATGACAAATACAGCATTCCTGTAAGTTCCTTTTCCTTATACTTACTAGAAAAAAGTTAGAGTAAACTGAGCAAGATCACACTCATTTATATGGATCCAGTGCCCCGTGACCAACTTTGCTTATTTCTCTCCGTCACTCTGCATATTGAAGAAACATATCAGCTCATTTAGAGACCTGTCGATAGTGTAAATACTCGGATGTAAATCTGAAACTGAGTGAGGGATACATTTGATTTGTCGTCGATTGGTATAGCATAGCTGAAATGAACTTGTTGATAATCTTGCTCTGTGATTTCCCACCTCATGGACCTCGCATAGCTGCTACGCCTCGTTTCAGGCACCGTACCTCACTGGAGTCCTGGGAGCGAGCCGCCACATGTTTAGATTGCCACTTCATTGGGAGCTCTCCCAGGAAGGATGAAAATTTGACCTCAGTTATGGACAAAATGTGCTTTAATGAGCTAGTTTGTCCCCAACACAAACCCCCGGATCTCATTGAAGTGAAGCCATTGACTTTACATTATGAGTTATTCTTGAATGGTGGTGCGGTAACAAAAAGGGACTTATGATGATACTTCGTTAATGATCCGTTCATGTACTAGGCCTGCATTGAATATCCAGAGATACCTGCCAAATCAGTTTTTTACACATCCCCTGTCAAATTTGGCTAATTTAATAATGCTAAGAGTGTAACACTCTCGGTTTAATTTGAAATCCATTCCCCCCTCAATCAGTGCAGAAATTGTAATAAATAAATAAATAAAAATATTTTTTGGGCGTCCATGTGACATGGCCTAAAGTGATTGTTCATGCAAAAATGATCATCTTTTACTCACCCTCATGTCATTCTAAATGACACAATTTGTAGATCACAGACATGTACTAAAATGCTTTTAAAAAAAAACTTTTTTTGACACCTTCCTCCCTGTAGCCCTGACTTTCTGTGTTCATTAAAAATCCCAGTATGTCCGTCAAAAAAAAGAGCAGGCCAAATTTGCCCATTGGCGTCTGTCCATCATCATGGCTTCCCATTTTGACTGCCATTGCATCATCCAGGTGGATTCTGCACATTGGTGGTGGATGAGGAGATTTCCCCCTTCATAAATGAAACAAATTATTACTTTGGACTCAATTGACTTCCATTATATGGAGAAAAAAATTGACATTCACAGAAGGAATTCATGCAGGTTTAGTACTAAAAAATTGAGGGTGAATAGATTTTCCTTTTTGTGTAAACTATCCTTTTAAGTAGTTATCTGTTAATAGAACAAAGCAGATCAGCTAGGCATGATCCAAGCATAAGCTGGTCTGTCCTATACACACACTGTGCAACAAGGCTCCTCATGAGATGATGTTTGTGGAGATATCATTGATTGGCTTCTGGGGCCAAGCTGACCTTTCAGAGCTCTTGGCTTCGTCTTTGCAGGCTTTCAGAACGTGGCTTCCAGCTCGACATAAACAGCTCTACCTATTCAGCCTTCCCCTGCACACTGCCATTGTACCGTGAAACATGACACACTGTGTGGCCATCGAAACTCTTATATTTCTCTGGCTTTTTCTTTCCGTTTTCTTGACGTGTTTTATTAGGCACAGAACACTGCGGTCCTTTATGGCCTGTGTGAGAGCAGTATTTTATAAGCAGTAAAAGATTTGTAAAGTTCAAGTGAGACATTTACCATTTATACCGCTGTGAGGATTTGAAGAGTTGACTGAACTAGTGTTTTACACATTGCTGACGCATATTCTAGTGACGGATATTCTCACAGATAAGGATGATGATTTTGATTAGTTAAGACAGAAATCTGGTCTTTGAGAGTCGTTGTGTTTCTGCTTTAACAATGTTGATACTTCTTATTTTGGGGGTATTTTATTTTAATGCAAAATGTATTGTTCATGCTCACATACTTTTCCACAAACTTTAGCCTTTTATTTGGGATCTTATTGTTTTTTATCGTAAAGGAGAGGTGTGGTTCAAATTTTACTGGAAATACATTCAATCAATAATGAATAAAACTTTTCTAATCACAATCATCAAGAGCTGGGTCGTTGCTTTTCAACAATGGGAAATAAATTACATTTTAGTTTTATGTTGTTGTTTTTTTAATTAATTAGGTGTGAATTTATTTTTGAATGCATTCAGTTTAGAAAAAGATGTATTGCTATGAATGTTATTTTATTTGCTTAAAAGCAGGATGATTATTCATTCATTACTTGATAAGTCCTGAAAGATTTGTGTTTAATATATTTCCCACTGTAGATCTTTAGAGCTTGACTCACTGTAGAGTGTTTTAATTACCTACAGGTGCATCCCGAGCATAATTATTGATGTTTAACCAGTGAGCACATGTTGCCTTAAACCCATTCATTTTAGGAATTATTAATTCTTTAATCTTCGTCAATTTGAGCTCCCCTGTAGAAATAACGGAAGGACTTAATTGGGATGCCTCGTGGCTCTAATTATGGAGATGTTAACAAAATATGGAACAAAGAAACAGGTGTTTGTTCGCTAATTCTTTGTTTGGTCTGATGCCATACATCGCATTTTAAGTCTCATCAAGGCATTCGAAATCTAAACTCCTTTACCACAACTGCATTATCACTGTAGCCAATATTATTCACAAACATGTGTGATGTGTGCTCCGGGGACTCATTTGTGAAATTATGTCAAGATTACTTGTTGTGTATTTCCACACATGATAGGCACGCCTCTGTTGTGACTGAATTTCTTTTCTTTTTTTTCTTTTTTAATGTTTTGCATATCATATTTATAATCAGTTCTGCTACATTTTAAAGTAGGACAGTTTAGTATGAAAGCTGTGCAAAAAAAACTGTGCAAAGTGTCAGATGTGGCATTTTCAGCATAGTCCTGTTATCCATTGTGAAACTGGAGAAAAGTCGTTTGCACGGGAAGCTGCATTCAGGCAATGAAATCTGGGTTTGTCTCTTATTTCCCCAGAGGTGGGTGACACAAGTTAACCTCCTTTACTTCTTTGATCCTCCAGAACATCATTACAAGGTTTTTCTCTAGGCCATGGAGACAAAAATAATAATAATATATACACACTCACCTAAAGAATTATTAGGAACACCTGTTCAATTTCTCATTAATGCGATTATCTAATCAATCAATCACATGGCAGTTGCTTCAATGCATTTAGGGGTGTGGTCCTGGTCAAATAAATCTCCTGAACTCAAAACTGAATGTCAGAATGGGAAAGAAAGGTGATTTAAGCAATTTTGAGCGTGGCATGGTTGTTGGTGCCAGATGGGCCGGTCTAAGAATTTTACAATCTGTTCAGTTACTGGAATTTTCATGCCCAACCATTTCTTGGGTTTACAAAAAATGATGTAAAAAGAGAAAAACATCCAGTATGCGGCAGTCCTGTGGGCGAAAAATGCCTTTGAGCCACTTTGACTGAAATAACCACTCATTACAACCGAGGTATGCAGCAAAGTATTTGTGAAGCCACAACATGCACAACCTTGAGGCAGATGGGCTACAACAGCAGAAGACTCCACCGGGTACCACTCATCTCCACTACGAATAGGAAAAGAGGCTACAATATGCATGAGAACACCAAAATTGGACAGTTAAAGACTGAAAAAATGTTGCCTGGTCTGATGAGTCTTGATTTCTGCTGAGACATTTGAGTCAGAATTTGGCATAAACAGAATGAGAACATGGATCCATCATGCTTAGTTACCACTGCAGGCTGCTGGTGGTGGTGTAATGGTGTGGGGGAAGTTTTCTTGGCACACTTTAGGCCCTTTAGTGCCAGTTGTCTATCCCTTTATGACCACCATGTACCCATCCTCTGATGGCTACTTCCAGCAGGATAATGCACCATGTCACAAAGCTGGAATCATTTCAAATTGGTTTCTTGAACATGACAATGAGTTCACTGTACTAAAATGGCCCCACAGTCACCAGACCTCAACCCAATAGAGCATCTTTGGGATATGGTGGAACGGGAGCTTCGTGCCCTGGATGTGCATCCCACAAATCTCCATCAACTGCAAGATACTATCCTATCAACATGGGCAACATTTCTGAAGAATGCTTTCAGCACCTTCTTGAATCAATGCCACGTAGAATTAAGGCAATTCTGAAGGCGAAAGGAGGACAAACACAGTATTAGTATGGTGTTCCTATAATCCTTTAGGTGAGTATATATATATATATATATATATATATATATATATATATATATATATATATATATATATATATATATATAGAGAGAGAGAGAGAGAGAGAGAGAGAGAGAGAGAGAGAGAGAGAGAGAGAGAGAGAGAGAGAGAGAGAGAATATAAAAAATATAAGCAATAAATTTTGAAACTGCATTTTGTCAGTTATGTCTCGTTTTATGTGTTTGTGTTTGGTTGAGTTTGACTTTGAGTTGGTTTCCTTTGTCTGTGTTCATTAGTTGCTATGGTTACTCTTGGGTTAATTAATGTTTGCGCCTGATTCTCATTTAGTTCACTGGTTGGTGTTTAGCTCTGTGTTCATTTCACTTCTTTGTCTGTTGTCTCCACGTTTAGCTTAGTTGAGTTTATTCCTGCCTCGTGTTTATTCGAGTTCCTGTTTAAATAAAGTCTGGCAGCTGCATTTATATACCTTTTCATTCATTTTTATTTCCAGCAAGCTGTGACACATGTAATGATAACCATGCTGATGTTTGGAAAAATGTGGTTTGAAGAGTGATTTTCTACAACAGTTCAATGAACACAAAGGTATTTTAAGTAACTGACCGTTTAGAAACAATATTTTCAGTTACTTTATTTGTTTTTGCTCTGTCAATAATTCCATACAAAGACACCGAAAAATAACCAAGTCTTCAAGCAACACAGAGTAGTGGTGCTACTGATTTAAACAGGGGTTATTTTGTAAGGTTTTTTTTCTTCACATAATGGTTTTATATAGACTTGGTAGGCGTCGTGGACTCGTGGTATTGCTGGGGGCGTGGCGTTGGGGAAAAAAGTCCATTCCCCCACACTGCATGGAAATGCATGGGGTTAACCATGCAGTATAGCCTGTGTAGAATCACTTCTGCTGCTTGACAGAGCAAGATACATAGACAAACTGAGCCGTATTGGGTCATATTTTCCGTACAGTGTCTGTGACTAGAAAACCGACCCAATCCAATGGTCAGAGGTGTCGTTTTCGTCAAAATGCATCCTGCTCCCACAAATATTGCTTGCCTGTTTATAAGTCTCCCATGTAGTCTTACGATGAAGACGTTTATTCATTGTTCCTGAATTTTTACATTTACATTATATACATTTAAAGTTTTTAAATTATCATAAAACTTTTTTGTTTGGGCTAGAATAGAAAGTAAAATGAGCAGTAATGTCAAACACAGTGCCACATTTAAATATTTGTCAAAAGCCTAAAATCCAGTGATATGATGAGCTGTTGACTTCAGGTTAAGATAAAGTTTATTTATTCGTTTTTTTGTTGTTGTTAGTACAGCCATGTACAAATGAATTAGTTCAGCATTTACATTTTACAAAGCAAATTTGGAGTTGACATGTCAGTGTCACAATACTATTCTCAAATATACTGACAATAGCAACGCTTTTTTTGCTTTTTTATAGCAATCGTCTTCATTGAAAGACTGGATGATTTATGAACTAAGCTATTATATTCAGAGGAGCAGAATGCATTCTGACGAGAAAATGATATTCAAGTGTCATGCAATGTAATGCAACTATATGAGCTTGTAAGCTTGAAGCACAAACATAAGCCCATCTCTTCCCATAATAAAATAAAGAAAACTTTTGAATGTATTGTACATTAATAACCTCACACACTATGTGATAGCTTTGTGTGAAAACCGTTTTAATGAGAGAGTCCCATGACAAACTTATTGCCGGTTTTGTTGAACAAATTTTTGCGATTGCAGTAATTAAATATATTACGTTTTCATATTTACAATAGTACCAGCATCATGTAGTGTAAATGTTTAATTGCAATGGACATACTGCACAGGCATTCGGAATTGACGAATGGCTCCGTCTGTTATTCGGCAGTATAAAACTTCTGATTTAACTTATTAGAGTTGAAGAACACCACACAGCAACTTTGTACCAAGGAAAAATCAATCGTAATCATTTCAAAAAGTAAAGATAAAGCGTCTAACACAGTCTACATGCATTCATTCGAATGGGTTGTTTTCCCCCGCGGCATTATGACGTTTTTGTGGCCATTCCTAGTAATGCCAAGTCTATTGCAACCAACGGGTTGCAACCAATGCACTTTCAAAGGGCTTCGAATGGCTTCAAAGGCTCTGCATGATCCCAGCTGAGGAATAGGGTCTTATCTAGGGAAACCATCTGTCATTTTCTAAAAAATAAAACATAAAAATGTATATACTTTTTAACCTTTTTTATTCTTCGCTGTGTACGATGTCATCACCTAAGAAAGGGTGATGCACGTGGAAGTGGAAGTACCGGACGCACGTGGAAGTACCGACCCAGTGTTTAAACAAGTGTGCAAAGACAAAAATCAAAAATGCCCTTATAAATAAAGTAAAGGTAAACCAACGATGTCGGGAAATTTTAAAGTTAAAGGATAACATGAGATGAGATGGCACTGAGTCAGTTCTTCCACCTACGCCACGGACGTGACCTTTCTAACGCGACAACGTCATACACAGTGAAGAACAACAACACAGAAGAAATGACAGATGGTTTCGCTAGATAAGACCCTATTCCTTGGCTGGAATCGTGCAAAGCTTCTGAAGCCCTTCAAAGCCCTTTGAAACTGCATTGATTTGGACCTTCAACCCGTCGGTTGCAAATAAAAAACATTATGTGAAGAAAAATCCTGGATTGTTTTCATCAGAAAACGTAATTGCTTTTCGACTGAAGAAAGAAATGCATGAGCATCTTGGATGAGATGGGGTAAGTAAATTATCAGGAAATTTTCATTTTGAAATGAACTAATCCATTAAAGGTGCCCTTTTGAAATTGAATTAACCTTGCCATAGTGAAATAATAAGAGTTCAGTACATGAACATCACACACTGTGAGTCTCAAACACCATTGCCTCCTACTTCATATGTAAATCTCATGCATGAAAAACATGAATAACATAAGTTATTCTCAACATAAGGCCAACCGTGACGCAAGCGTTGGGGATCTTTTATATGTACGCCCCCAACATTTGCATATGTCCAAACATGCTCATTGTCAGGCGGGACTGACGGAGCCGAATCGGGACTGCATTTAAACAAGACACTTGAGGATAGCAAAAACGGCAGATCATGGACACATGTCATGTTCCAGGCTATGCAGGGGACGTGAGGACTTTTCATATGTCAACAGTCATGGTTGAGGTTTATTATAATCGGATACCACAACAATTTAATTCAAAATCGTTCGTTTGTTCGGCCCATTTCAAGCAAGCTTCGCTCAGCGTCTTAAACTGAAGAAAGTGGCAACTGTATTCTTGCAAGCAGTAAGTAGTGATTTATCCACTTGTTGACTAGCTGTTTAAACAATTTCTGATTAAATTAAAGTTTCTTAGAGAGACCGCATTGTCTAGATGACGCAAGAGTCTAGTACAGGAACAACAGGAAACTCCAAGTACCATACAAAACTAAATAGTGTGTCTAATGACAAAGGGTAATATTATTTTGTATTACAAAATACAACCGTAGATACGTTGCTTACAGATCGTTCACTCGATCCTTCTAGCAAATGTCACCATATAAGTTAAAATGACAGTAATTTGACAAGGCTATTCATTTTGTTATTCAAGTTATATATTTATATTTTTGAGAACTGAAGTAGGCCTATGATGTTTTTGCATGCTTGTATTTCAGAGTACATCACAGTCACTGCATAGCCTACATTGTGACTAACTTTATATATACATGCAATATCTTTGACGAACAAAGACAAGTCTAAAATGTAGACTGAATGACACACTTTAAGCAGAACATCTCAAATGGAGATTGCTGAAATGCAGTCTACTTGTTTATTGGTGTTTTCAGATCGTCCGTGCACGAGAGAGAGCTCGCGTGCATATGGTTGCCAGATTGGACATGTTTAGGTAAAACACTGGATGGGATATGTATTCTTTTCACAGAAAAGCTCTGTTTGGGGGATTTAATTACTGAAATCCGGTAACCGCAAGCCGGCGAGCTCTCTCTCTCGCGCGCGGATGATCTGAAAACACCAATAAACAAGTAGGCTGCATTTTAGCAATCTCCATTGGAGATGTTCTGCTTAAAGTGTCATTCAGTCGGTCTGTGTTCTGTCAGGACAGCCAGGACTCACGAGCCGCTTCGCTGAACAACTGAACTGCTGTGAGCTGTGAGCTGCTGAAATAAACCAATCAGAGCAGAGCTAAACATTAATATTCACAACTCTTCCAAATAAGGCAAAAACAGAGCATTACATTCAAGGGACAATTTATAGGGTTGTAAATGGACCTGTAAAACTGTATCTGGACAATTTTTGCCCTTAAATAAGCCACATACCCTCAATGTAGATATCAGAGAATAATTTAACATATTGTTTCAACTCATTCTAGGGGACCTTTAAAGGTGCAGTCTATAATATTGACAGCTAGTGGTTGAAATGGGCGCTGCAGACTCAAAATATTAGAGAGTTGGTTCTCAATCTGTTTGTGCATGTTTTCATAGTCCTGTATCTCCACCCTGAGGGCAGTGGAACAAACCAACAAGACCTTACATGTGTGCTATCTACCCAAATGTTTCTGGCCTTCTTCTGGAGGTGTTCTGCATACACCAAGTCTAGATGTGGATTCCCCACAATCCTCTGCACTGTTGTAACCACCCGGGCCAAAAAACATTTAAATAAAGATATAATAGGATGGATAGATAAAGACATTCATGTTTCATTCCTGAATGAGTCAGCGTACTTGAAGAAATCGATTGAGTGAATGATTCAGTGGCTTACAGATAAAGACAGTCTTGTTTCATTCCTGAATTACAGTTTATTTAAACAAATTGGTGGTTTAATAAATGTTTTAATATATCACTCATAAAGATTGTCAGCTTGTCAGCACCTGTCACTGAAAAGTCAATTTCTCTAGTCTGTGGAACTCGCAAACACAGACAAACGAAGTGACACAAACAGTGAAAAGTCACTCTTGGAATGCTGCTTAGTCAATCAGATTGAAGGACCGGAATTGACTGATGTAGAAATATTATCTGGTCCCCTGCATCTGCAATAAAAATCTCATCAAAAAGCATAGAGTATAAAAGAAAACCTCAATTTTAAGGCAGTTTAAAATAGCAGAATGCTTCCCGATAGCCTAAGATGTTTGATTGCTCACACTGTGACTGTGGCATTGTAATGTGTGTGATTGTGTGGGCATGAACAGCATACATAATGAAGACACGGTGTGGGTGTGTGAGACGCCATGAGAGGATCCATGACACCTGCCACTGTGCCTCAATCCCACGCTCTTTCTTTGCCTTTCTTTGCTATTTTCTCATACACTCCTCCCTGTGATTTTTATTATTTATTTCCCATCAATATATCTCTCTTCTTTTTAGCTGCACAATCCAGCCATAGCCGAGTCAGTCACAGCCACTTTTATCTGAGCAGAGGGTCTCAGACCATTGGGCATTACATCCAGATTTTCAATAAAATACAGACACAAACATGTATAGATGTATTACCCGCAGTGATGTACTATGAAAAATACAAGCAAAGGATATCTTAAGTGACATGTCGTCTTCTGCCTATAAGCTTCTCGACTCGGAGATTGATATTAATCATGAATAGTAAAGGGGGCAGAATGTTTGATCCGGGACTGATCTGACACTACCATCCCATCATCGAGAAACAGAATGGCTCGGAGCAACACGGTACATGGTGGATGGATAAACGTGGTCTGAGGAAGAAAACATGCATGAAACATGACATGAAGTCATCTCCCTTTAGATCAAATCATACTCCATGCTTTTTTCCATGCAATTACATGGGTTAGAAGCTTTTGGGTTTTTTAAAGCAAAAGCACCGAAAAATTATAAGTCGAAGGCTTCTTACTTTGTGGGAGGAAATACTCAAATTTAAGTCACTGTTCATGTTCCTCTCCAGTAAGCCATTAGCTGACTGGATAGTTGTGTCCACGAGAACTCGAAATTCTGTAATGTCTGTATTGTATATGGAAGCCCATTTGTACCACATAAAAAAAGGGGATGCTTAATAGACAAAATTATTAGATAATTGCGACATAAAGATCTGAAATGATGACATGCTGAAGATGTTTGCCATAATTAGGCTTTTTTTAATGTTATATGTTTATTATAGTTTTTAATCTCACAATTATGACTCATTGACGTAGTACTTCCTAATTTTGACTGGTTTACGGAAAAAAAAAAAATTTGTAGTGAAATAGGCTTTCATAGTCATATGACTAAGGCTTGTACTGTAATCTAGACAAATTGTATTGTGATTTTGACACTTTATAGCATCTACACTGTGTTTCTACATTATGATGCAAGTGACATATCAGTAGGATTTCAGTACAATAAATGTTCAGATTTTAGTTTTTCAAAGAAAGTGTTTCTTTGATTTATTTCTCGATATCTCTTTAGATAACCATCAATCTTAGACAGGTTTGTTAAATAGTTTGCCAGGTTTACTTAGGTAAATAGAAGCGCTACCCAAAGAGGTTGTTCCACTTTATTAAGCAAGTCGCAGTTCTCATGCAATATGAGGAGAAAGAACAATTTTTCTACAGATGAAAATTTTGCTGTGTTATGCAAAAGGCATAAAACACTTTATATTGCGTAAAAACTGAATTGAGATCATCAAACTATCCTAAGATTTGTGAGTAAAGCACAAGAGAATTCAGTCGAAAAAAGGCTTATTAAGGAAAGTTTCTGTCAAAAAATTGTAATTGTATTAAAAGGACCGCGATGGGGAAAAAACACTGTTGAGCAGCAAACGGCAATTTGAAGCTGCTGGAGTCTCAAGAACCTCTCCATGCAGGCTGGCAGTTGTGCGTAAAGTTGCATTTCAGCCACCTTTAACCACAGCTCACAAAGAGAAATTGTTTATTATACTGAAATACTACTGATATGTCACTTGCATAATTATTAGCAAAACAATGCATTCCTGTTTATTGTAGTTTAGTTTTGTTTTTTGGGTGGAACTATCTCTTTAATTAAAATCTGAAACACTGTATTCATTTTTCTGTGATGAGGGGTTTCTGTAATAGGTCTGATTTGTTTTTATTTGTTTGTTACAAGGGGGCAGACATGAGTGGGAGTGGTGGAATGATAGACCAAAAGAGAGAGCAGGCATGCTTGCGTACACATGTGAAAGAAGAGAACGCGAGGGAGAGAGAAAAGAGCATTGTAATTGTGAGTTGGCTCATCAGCTGCTCCCACTGTTCTGCGGTCTGTGCAGAGAGCGGAGGCCTGTTAATCACGCGCGCTCATCAGTGCAGTGACAAAGATAGATCCCCTGCCTCTTCTCCTGCACCGCCACGGGTGATGCGTATGAATCGCGCTAATGCGCTCTTGATTTCACTTCTCTCTTACAAAGGCACCCTCCACTGTTTCATCCCAGCCCCATTAATGCACAGCCTTTGATCTCATTCAAATCTCCTCTCTGAGAGGGAAATCACTCAATGCTATATGCGCTGAATCAAAAGTTAAAATGAAGGCTCACCCCGCTCGGTCTACCTTGGGTGAATCGGACAATCGTGTTGTTGGGCGTAGGCCTAAATGTAGAAAGTTGCCAGTGGAAGATGGATGGGGAAGTTAAATGAGTAATGCAGAGAGCCGAGAGATGCATGGTGGTGCACATGGAGCGAGACGGGATGACGGATGAATGGATTACAGAGTCACACTGGAGC